>NC_082389.1:5160195-5183301 GCF_031168955.1 Gadus macrocephalus
ACAGTCCCATGCAAGGTACTCTTAATACTTCTGAGAGGTAAATACTGTAAAAAGCCCAGTCTTGGCCTCAGGCGATTCTGATTATTTGTTGTTTACTTATTGGAAAAACAAACAGGGTCAAACAAAAGTGAGAGAAATTATATATTTATACATTCAAAATGTGAAGTGTGTTTGCTGGAGAGGAATTATGGGTGAGCGGGGGATAGGAAAGGAGCTGGAGGGAGAGCGAGGGGGGGTGGGGGGGGGTTCAGCGCTCCTACACTAAGGGAGAAACCCTGAAACTTTTCCTTTCATTTAGGTGATACATTTTTTCCAGGTGTTGTGTTTGCCTGTATGTGTGTTTGTGTGTGCGTGTGTGTGCGTCTGTGCATGCAATGCGGCCTGTTTTGCAGGTGTGTGTGTAGGGGGGGGGGGGGAATGGGGAAGTGAGAGAGAGAAAGAGAGTGAAAGAGCGAGAGAGCGAGACGGAGAAAGAGAGAGCAAAAGAGAGAGAAAGCGAGAGAGCGAGACGGAGAAAGAGCAAGAGCGAAAGAGAAAGAGAGCAAGACAGAGAGAGAACGAGAGAGAGAGAGAGAGAGAGAGAGAGAGAGAGAGAGAGAGAGAGAGAGAGAGAGAGACAGAGAGAGAGAACGAGAGAGAGAGAGAGAGAGAGAGAGAGAGAGAGAGAGAGAGAGAGAGAGAGAGAGAGAGGGGGAGGGGGAAAGAGAGAGTGAAGGAGAGCAAGATAATGATTTGGAGAAGGGGAGACCGTGAGCAGGTGAATAAGGGAGGAGACGGTGTAAAATGGTTCACTGGAGTTTGCAAATCATGCATATTTTTTTTTTTGCATAGATTAAAGGGCCAAAGAAAATCTGCTGGGTCAAATGCTTTCTTGTTTCCCTGGGCACAAAAAAAGAGTCTCTCATTCAGTGGATCCATGGCAGGCAGCAGATTGCTTTTCTGACTATTTCCCCCCACCCCATCCGGATTTCCCACAAACATGCAAAAATATGCTTACTCAATTCAAAGCAGAATATAGCGACAGGAACAGTCTCTATATTGTGCACTGGGACAGTGTTAGCGACTATGTGTGTGGTTTGTCCGTGTTTGTCCTCATATATATTTATAAACCGACTATGATACATGATATAAATAATGAAAAATGCTAAATTAAACATTTATCCTGATTCTAAGGGAAACGGGGCCACGTTGAGGCAATATGTCCGCGTGCATTATGCATGCGCAGCAACATGTAAACGCTTTCTGGCCGCCTGTGAATAGGACACTTTTCCCCGCCGGGAATAAAGAGGGTCACAATCATCTTTCCTGCGGTGAGTTTAACAAGCCTGCGTTTGCATACAGACAGCATGCAGCGCTAATTACATGTATATTTATGTACAACACACACACACACACACACACACACACACACACACACACAAACAGTGTCCGCATATAAGCGAAACTGCTCCCATGGAGTTCATCATTCCACTCAATGCGTTGCTAATGGGTGTGCTCGCGTTGCTAATGGTCACACACATTTAACACCCTGGCTAAATGTTGATCAGCGGCTGAGGTAATTCTCTGAGATAATCTTTTACATGATTCATGTTGGTTCCCTGGCTAATAGGTACAACAGGTTAAACTGCCGTAGGGTCTAATGAGACGTGTTTAAGAGACTTGGGCTAATTATGTGAGGAGGAAGGATGGTTAAGAAGGAAATTAAACCAAATGTGAGTCAGAGAGAGAATTGTATTGTTCTGGCAGTTTCCTTATTAATGGTGGATTCATTCATTTGAACACTTAGAGTGATTCGTAACAATGGGGATAAGCAGAGGGGGATATTAAACAATAAACACATTGACCATTATTACCAACTAGTACTGTTTGGACTTGAACTCAATGGCAAATAACAAAAAAAAATCTTTGGGGTTTGAGCATTAGTTCCAGAATAAACAATCTGTTCAAACACAAACAAACACTGTCACTTATATACTAACATACTAAAACAATATTCCTGAATTACATAATTACCTAATAAAGTACAACCAAGCACTTGAAATAGATACATACAAATATAAGTTTGCTCAAAGCAATAAGGAATAGAAATGAAGGGTGAAGAACAGGCAATGGGGCCATATGATAATTCACTTTCACAACGACTCTGTGCAAGGCTGACCCCCACTGGCCAAACCCTAAGCCACAAAACATGCTAGTGACATGTCTTGCACATTAAGGACACTCACAAGCATGTGAGAAGATGAATGTGTGTGAGTTTGTGTGTGTGTTGTGTGTGTGTGTGTGTGTGTGTGTGTGTGTGTGTGTGTGTGTGTGTGTGTGTGTGTGTGTGTGTGTGTGTGTGTGTGTGTGTGTGTGTGTGTGTGTGTGTGTGTGTGTGTGTGTGTGTGTGTGTGTGTGGGCATATGGTGTCTGTGTATTTGTCTCTGTGGTTGTGTGTGTATGTGTGTGGGTACGTGCTGTTTATGAGAGGTCTAGTGATAGATAATGAGTGGCAGAGGGGCAAAAAGAGGGACGGACGGTTGGAGAGGAAGTGCGAGACAATGGTATCTCACTGCCACAGAGGCTGAGCTCTTCTTACAAAGCATCATGGGAAAACCGTTTGGAGTTGTGTTCCACCACACTGTATAATCTGCTCGATTACCAACGCTCTGCCACATCAAAAGGTCTAATCAACATAAATAATGCCTCCTAATAACAGCTAATACAGCTCAGTCTCAGGTGTGAGTCTTTTAATGTGTGTGAATTATTATTAGTGTGATTATGTTTGTTTGTTTGTTTGCATGCCTCCGGGTGTGTGAATGAGTAAGTGTGTGTGCGCTTGTGTGTGTGTGATTTTTGCTTGTTCCAGTGCACGGGAGTTAGCACACACACACACGCACGCACGCACGCACGCACACGCACCACACACACACCACACACACACACACAGCAGGGGGCCACATGCGAGTCACCTTGTTAGTAGCACTCGTAAAGTTGTCAAGTTGTCATTAATAGATTCCCTTTTAATCTCTTAAATTGAAACACTCTAACACAGCGGCCCCCCAACCACCAGGCCGTGACCCGGTACCGGGCCGCGCGGACATTCCTAACCGGGCCGTAGGTTAGTAGGCTACGACATGAATAAAAAAATGAAATAAAAAAATATATTATTTAATTCATGCAAAATGCATGCACACTTAATAAACTCAATTTACTTCGCAGTACTGTCACTCTTTTACACATGCCATAAGTATATATGCAGTTGTTAGATTGCATATAACATGTTTGCATTTTTGGCAAAGTCTTAACTTCTTTTCTCAGGCGTAACTGTCTATCTGTCCCGTCCTCAACACGTATTGGTTTCAGCGGCTGCGCGCGCAGCCTAAGCTCACTTCACTGGTTGAGTTCAACAGTAGTCTCACACTATGAGCTCAGCTCAACCTGACACTCCAGGGAGAATGACGACTGTCTTCAAACTGGCAGATAAAATTGCTGCATTAAAGCCAAGCTTGATTTGTGGGGACGACGAGTGGACAGGGGAGTATTCGATATGTTCCAAACATTAGTGGGATTTTCGGGAGAGACTGAGGCAGGGCCCATTCTCTCGCAGCTGGTGCGCGATCACCTTGTTGCGCTTTCAAATGAATTCCTCCAAAGATCCACGGCGAACGAATGAGTGGATCCGCAACCCATTTGTCAATGTCCCGAATCACTTGTCAGTGCAGGAGGAAGATCAATTAGATCGAAATAGCAAATGACGGTGGTCTTAAAAGTGTGTTTGAGCAAACCTCTCTGGCGGGTTTTTGGATCAAAACCAAAAGCGGTGGATCCCGAGACATCCGTAAAAGCGCGGAAAACTATGCTTCCATTTCCCACCATGTAGGCCTACCTATGCGAGGCCGGGTTTTCGGCAATGACTGCAACTAAAACAAAACTGCGCAATCGATTGGACAATCGATTGGACACATCAAACACGCGTGTCACTGTCTTCCATCACTCCCAGATGGAACCTTCTTGTTGCAGGGAAACAAGCACAGGGCTCCCACTGATTAAAATGGATTGTAGCCTATTCTGTGGCCTCACAAGCGCGCGTTAGGTTCCCTTACTGACATATTGTGTTGTGCATGTTTACACTTGATCGATGTTACTTCAAGTTTAGTTCAATATATTATTATATTATTATATGTTATTTGTTCATTTTTTACTTGTGCTAGTTCACCTTCTTTTTTAAGAGTTTGTTACCTTCACTGTTCATTGTTCACTGTTCAACACTATATGAAAACATCAACAAATTGGTAACCCCTGCGCAACATAACCCAACCCCCCCTCTCCAAATTTTTTGGAGAATCAAACCGGTCCTTGGTGCTGTAAAGGTTGGGGACCCCTGCTCTAACACACTAATCGAAATAAGGTAAGTTAAGATATTGCCGGCTACAGGTTTCAAGGACTGTGGCTCCTTCACATGTGTACAACCCCCCCCACACACACACACACACACACACACACACACACACACACACACACACACACACACACCAACACCCCCCATCCCGAATCTCCCAGCAAATGCAGCATGCAACAATATATACCACAGTCGAGTCGAAATATGATTGGATATGCAGACTTGTTTGCTGCAGATAAGAACATTACCATGCATACAAAATACTGCTTATGTTATCTCGAGTGTGGACCCTCCTCTGTGTGCGTGCGATGGAGTGAACCTGGTACCTGTGCGGGAATGTGCATGCGTGCCCTTCTATCTTTGTGTATGCCTGTATGTGTGTTTGTGTTTTCATGCATCTAAAATAGGTGTCTACACGGCGTTCATGGTGATTGTTTGTTATACCTCCAGCAGTAGACAAAAAAATGTGTTGAGTCATTATTATTATAGTTTTATGTGAATGCGTGGAGGGCATTTGGCTGCATGTCGTCTGTGTTTGTGTGCGTGTGTGTGTGTGCATGTGTGTGTGTGTGTGTGAGTGTGCAGATATGTGTGTGTACGTCTGTGCGTGCCTGCGTGTGTCTGTGTGTACGTGCCTGCATGCGCGAGCATGTTAGCGTGTGTGTATATTTGTGCATGTGCGTGTGTGTGTGTGTGTGTGTGTGTGTGTGTGTGTGTGTGTGTGTGTGTGTGTGTGTGTGTGTGTGTGTGTGTGTGTGTGCATTAGTGCATGCCTGCGTGTTCCTGTGTGTGGGTGTGTGCGTACCTTGCGGCTTCCGTCGGCTGACTTGTAGGTGAGCATGTAGTTGTCGATTTCGGCGATGGGCGGCTGCCAGGAGATGAGGGCACTGCGGTGGTTGACCTCAGTGGCGCTCAGATTCAGGGGGGCGTCCATGGCTGCCGGTCGCACGCAAATACACAAACACACACACACATCACAACACACACCACGATACACAATCACAATTGCAATCCCCTCAAGGGAATATCGACAGAGGAAGTACTTACGTTTGTGTATGTGTGTGTGCGTGATTGTTGTTTCTCTTTCTTCTGACAAACTTACTTATGGTGAGTCGCTTTGGTTAAAAGCAGTTTGCTATTGGCCCTGAATGTAATGTAAATGTAAATGAGTGTGTGTTTGTCTGTGTTTAACGAGTAAAATCCAGCTCTGCCTTCAGCCACTGGAATAACAGAAGTCCTCGACTGAGAACCACTGCCCGGCGTTTAAGAGCGTGATCACGGGTTTTGAACATGAGAAAAACAGTCTGCGGATGAAAACCCCAAATTCGTGAGGCTGTCTTGACCCTTGACCCTTATTCCAGCTGGCTTTTGTGCAATCGCCTTGTGTCTGCTCTTATCGTCTGCTGTGGTTCACCTCAAGGTTTCCGCCCTCGGAATATTCCCTTCCCTTAAGAGGGCTTTGGGTTCAGGGCATTGGATGAGGCGGCCTTGGAAGCCCTTTAAGGCTGTAGCTGTGATGAACAGTCGGCATAATAATAAGAAGAATTAAACTAGCAAGACCGACGTTCATCCTGTGACAGTGTAACGGGGATACCATTTCTACTCTGAATAGGACTGGCACCTGTCTGCAAAGCTATACAACAGTAATACCGACTTGCAACAAGCAGCCGTGGAGGTAGCAGCCAAGGGGCTTAGCTTCCCAGGCTTGCCGTGGGAACGACCCGTGACAGCTTTCCCCGATCACATGGCGTATTGGACGCACATTTATTGGTTGTGGATAATAGAAAGTGTGTCAAAATAGTATTGACATAATATGGCATGGTAATAATAACACGCTGCCATTTCCCTAGCTTACGTCAGGCCCGTTGAAGCCACTAAGGGGGGGGGGGGGGGGAGGGGACTACTTTAGCTTAATCTCTTTGGCAAAATAACCCTAAAAAATATATCCTTGGAGGGGGGGCCTGTCAGTATCCCACGGTTACGGTTTCCCGCGGTTACATCACCGGTAACAGTCAGCTGTGATTCGAGTTCCCCGGGGGGGGGGGGCCAGCGTGTCACGTGATGAGGAAGAGTAACAGGGAGGCAGTGCTGGAGTCCTCTGCATGTTGTGCATGAGGACACCGGCAGCCATAGTGGAGATGTGCGCTGGCTGCTTATGAGTGCTTCGGGCTTTTAGTGTTTGCTTCCGCTCTCATATTAATGAGGATCTTTTTTTACCCTGATGAAATGTTGTCTTGCTCTGTCTGAGGACAGAGATGTGTGTGTGTGTGTGTGTGTGTGTGTGTGTGTGTGTGTGTGTGTGTGTGTGTGTGTGTGTGTGTGTGTGTGTGTGTGTGTGTGTGTGTGTGTGTGTGTGTGATATCAATGCCAGTGTATCAATTAACAGGACGAAACCCTGAAAACCCACAGCAGACAGGAGGATCTTTGAAAGGGTGCAATCAAGGTGATGCAAGTAGGAACAAGACAGAGAGAGAGAGAGAGAGAGAGAGAGAGAGAGAGACAGAGACAGAGACAGAGACAGAGACAGAGACAGAGACAGAGACAGAGAGAGAGAGAGAGAGAGAGAGAGGCCAACCTAGTTGAACCACTGAGCACCGTACCGTCTCTCTCTCTCTCTCTCTCTCTCTCTCTCTCTCTCTCTCTCTCTCTCTCTCTCTCTCTCTCTCTCTCTCTCTCTCTCTCTCTCTCTCTCTCTCTCTCTCTCTCTCTCTCTCTCTCTCTCTCTCTCTCTCTCTCTCTCTCTCTTCTTGATAACCACCACGTTATTCACAGGCAATTAAAGCTGTGCATGGAGATCAACACGCGCACACACACACACACACACACGCGCAGGCCAAGCTGAGATCCTCCTGGCAGCTTGCGTCTGAGAACCGGCGGGTGATCTACAGCGAGATGATTGGCTTTGGTTGATCTAATCTCTTCTGAACACGTCGCAGCGAGCGGTGACCACAGCGCTAGCAGACGGAGCGCCAGATGGAACAGGATATGTTAAAGTTGTGTTTTCTTTTCATTTTTTCATCACATCTCAATGAGGAGAGGCTGATGATTGTCATCAGGGTCAGACCTTTCGTTGGCTAGTCTCGGTTTCTTTCTTTCAGAGTGTCCAGGTCCACGTTTTCAATACGATGCTGCACGACAGCCATACAGTGGCTGTTGTGTACGACACCCCACACCTCAACGACAGCCCACGATGGGAATGAGGGGAGGAACGCCGAGGGGAAAGAGGGATGGAGAGA
Organism: Gadus macrocephalus; assembly: GCF_031168955.1. Lineage (NCBI taxonomy): Eukaryota > Metazoa > Chordata > Actinopteri > Gadiformes > Gadidae > Gadus > Gadus macrocephalus. The sequence continues at coordinate 5,167,813 of NC_082389.1, forward strand.
ACCAGGAATAGAGAAAGAAGAAAGAGATCTCTTAAGGAAGAAGGAAAGAAATGGCGAAAGGAAGAAAAGAGAAAAAGACAGAAAAAAGGACGAAACGACACGACAAGCAGGACTCCCAGGAACCACAAACACTGACAGAAAGGCCTTCAAACCGGTCTCTATGGGGCCGTAAGATTCAACACTCGTCTGCTCTATGCTCATGACTTTCATCTTTCTTTAACGGCTGCAATTTCACCCCATCGCTCCACATCACCGGGAGGTGCGGCATAAACCGTCCTGGCTTCTCCTGTGCATTGTGTGAGCCAGAGCCATCGTCCTGTCTCAGCCTTGGAACGGGCGATAAGGGATTTAATATGGCTCGCTGTAAAATCCCTGTTTCTAAGAAATCCTACACAGGAGTGGAGGTGAAGGGAACCTTTTACAGGGCTGTCCGCACCGGAGGGCATTTCCATTATATGATTATATCAACAGCCACCATTAGCCACTGATCTGTAAAGAGTATGCTTCTCTCTGTGACACTCTCTATCTTTGTCTTGATCGGCTGTATTAAAAGCCATAAGCCACGCGGTGGGTAGGTGGTGCACGGTGGTGCACGGCGGTGCACGGCGGTGCACGGCGGTAGACGGCGGCGGAGGAGAAACAGAGGATTTACAAGGACTCAGACGATGATCTTGTCAGAAGGGGAACCATCACGAAACACCGTCCGATGAGGTAGAAGACGACAACGGGGCCAGGAAAGTCAGCCAACTCATCGAGTCCTCTCACTCTGCACTCATTTGCATATCCAACTGTGATATTCACAATCCGCTGGGAAATGCGTGTTGGAAAGCAGTGGAGGATTTCAATTAAGCACTAAAGAGATTGCCCGGGATATTCGCGTTTTGAAGTCAGCATCTTATGACTCAGTGTGTATGTGTCTGCGTGTGTGTGTTTGTGTGAGCATGTGTGTGTGTGTTTGCGTGTGTGTGTTTGTATGTGAGAATGTGTCTGTGTGTTTGTGTGTGAGCGTGTGTGTGTGTGCTCACACGCATGTGCGTTTGTGTGTGTGTGTGTGAGCGTGTTTGTGTATGTGTATGTGTATGCGTGCGTATACGAGCCACAACATAGGGATCATATTAGTGCATTGTTTCAGAGCTGCCACTTAAGAAGCTGAAGAAGACCAATCATCTCTAATCTCTTAGTACAAATTAAATTGGTGGTAAAAAGTCTTTATAAATTAGTCTTACTTTATTAAACTCAGGGATTAGCTCCCTTTGTGCAATCATTGAACTGTCTCTCCCATGTGGAATGAAATGAAACCCAAAAAGCAATAACTGAATAATTGTTTTAACTGTTTTAACAAATGTTTATTCTTGTACTTTGTACTAGAGCAAATTTACCTACAACATGGGAAATAATGCTCTTATCGGCTATATTTATACAAACGGATTAGTTTCCTGTTTGATTTGAATGTCATTATGAGAAGCAGATGCAAAAAGTAATCAAAGTAAGCGCTTATGATAACACATGAGGAAGGCATTTATACATTTAGCGATGTTTGATGTCCTTCAAATTCATAATTAGAAATTGCTGAATTATCAAAAATTACCTAATTAGCTAAAGCTATAATTCCCCTTAAGACATTAATAAAAGTTTTTAACAATTCCTCAGGGTTGCCGTTTCTTCAAACACAAGCATAAGTTGATGCGAGGTAGGCTGCATAGAACAAAACAACAAACACAACGAGGAAACGCCTTGCTCGGTCGCTGCACTCAGCACTAAGCGAATGCACAATTCCATCATGAATTCTGTGAGATAAAAGGGAAAAGGTTGTGGGCTGGGAGGCTGGATAGGGAAAGAACAATTTCCTACTCCCCGACGTTTGTTAGTCAGCATTTTGGTTACTTTAAGTGTTTGTTGACTTCGGCGGTTCCGCCTGATCAGATTCACTCTTTTTCAAGTCGTATTGATAACTGCTGTCAAAACTGCTCAGGAGTAAAATGAGATGGATGAGAAATACAAATAAAGTAATCTCTACTAGCCCAAGCAGACCTCGCAGCATTGGAAAGAGAAATGTTGGGTTCTGCTTGATTGGCTTCTAATTATTAGCTCTGTATGTTTCCGCTGTTTCGTTTGTCGCCTGTCACGCGCACAAAGGAAAGGAGCATTTGTTTTGTGCGAGATGGAACTGCTTGTTATGTTTAGCGTTTTTTGTCTCGCTCTTTGTCCGCCTGTTTTTTCTCCAGTTTTAAAAGAACAGCGTGAGCCTGTGCTCGTCAGCCAACGGCCAACCTCTGAACGTCTCAACAACATCTGCTTCCAACACCGCGTCCTACACACCAGCCGGCGCTGGATGTGTGTTTACCTGTGAAGTCGCGTCAGCACGGTATTAGGCATTGTGAAAGTAAGAGGGAAAATTGGGTGGCCCCTGGGTTTTTTGTTGTTATGTCTGCTTTGAGTCCCCCCCCCACCCACTCTACAATTAAGAACACTCGCGTAGGAGTTGTGTTTTTTTGCCTCGGTTCGCTCTGCAAAAGAGAAAGGCAGGTAACTACGTCGCCTCACCATCCTCCCCGGAGAGACACACAAACGCTTCTGCCTACCCAACACGTCTCCTAAGAACTCATAGTAAAGTTTCGCAGTCTCGGTTCAGCAAAAGTAGAACAACGCACACGCACACGTACACAAACACACATGAAAAAGCACACGCACGTTCACACGCACACGCCTACACGCACACACACACAAATGTTCAAACACAAACAAAACACACACACACACACACACACACACACACACACACACACACACACACAAGAGCATGAGCACGTACACACGCACATGCGGACACACACAAATGTTCAAACACAATCAAACAACACACACACACAAACAGACACAAACATGGGCACTCCATGCAAACCTCCCTTGTTAATTCCCCTATATCCCCTATGGATAAAGGCTTTTCCTCATGCATGACAAGGAGAGTACTGGGGTTCAACCCAGCAGGACAGCAGTCTTTCAAGACTGACAATTATCCTTCCATGTCCTTTAGCAAGGCATGGAGCAACAGCTCTCCTGGTATGATGTGAGTGTTGTATCAGCCGTTCTTCTGCTGTGAATCAATAGTCTATAGAGAGTCTTTGTCTAGTCAACGTTTCAGTCATCCGAGTATCCAAACGGTATAGTTTGCAGATAAAAAAAAAAAACATTTCTTGAAATGTGAACCGTAAAATAGAGAAAGGGATAAAACACGGATCACTTCAACTGCCGACTGTATGTATAAAATGGCAATTGACGACCCTGAGAATCCCAAGGCTTACGTGTCTGGAAGTTGGTGATGACGGTGCCGCTGGTGAGCGGGCCCTTGGTGGCGTACAGGGCCACGGAGTAGGTGGTGCTGGGCCTGAGGCTGGCCAGCTGGTGGTCCTGCCTGTTGCTCTCAACCAGGACGGTGTCTGTGGTCACTGGGGACGGACACACACACAGAAAGTATGGGTCTCTCTCCCTTTGCACATGTACCATGAGACATTTTTTTATTCAATTTTTTTATTTAGCATTTTTTTTGCTTTGTTAAATAGTGAGCTAGACAGGAAGGTACGGGAGATAGAGGGGAAGACATGAGGCTAAGGACCAGGGGCGGGAACCGAACCCGCGTCGCTGCGATTGGGACTGAGCCTTAATGGTACACGCTCCACCCGGTGAGACACGGGGGCGCCCCGACATGTCATACATTGAGTCACTCAGCGGGCTACGCTTTCATCCAAAGCCATTTACAAAGCGAGTCTGAGGACGCATCAAAGCATGCGTTGGAGTTTGGAACTTGAAGGAGACGTGGGACAGAGCTGCACAACCTAGTTTCAAAGGCACCGTTGAAGGGAGAGCAGAGTAGTCATAGGAACCAGAAACACAAGGTGGGGAATATCAATAAATATAATGATATATTTATTTATTTATTCCCTCTCTAAGTGACCCCCCCCCCCCCCCAACACACACGCACAGACCACCCCCCAATGCCCACTCGCACAATCCTACCCTCTGGTCCTCTTCTTCTGAAATAGACTGCCCCACTAAAACACGAAGCAAATGGATAAAGAAGCGCTGCATGGAGAGATTATAAACGATGATAATGACATGGCCTGGTCAGAAGCCAGCTGGCCAACACTTTGGCTGTGTGGCTCGGAGGGATGGGGATATTGAGTTGAGATCTGCATACACTTGGCAACGTCGCCTTGAGGGGGAGGGTCTGTAAATAGACACGTTGACTGAGTTGATCTGTCACTCGGTGAATGAATACACTACCCCGAGACGAGTCACGGCCCAACGCAACGTTTCCGGGTCATTCCGGGTACAGCTTACTTTTTTGGACGGGGGAATGAAATCAATGATGATGATTTTATTTATGAGGATGATATTAAGGGGGTGAATGTTGGCCATGGACACTTTAGTATACATATAAATCATATAACAAATTCAGCGCTCTAGAAGCATGTTTGATGTGTGTGAAACGGTATCTAGCACAGGTACTTCTTCCTCCAACTAGGTCGACCTCACATCCATCTTCATCCATCCATCAACAGACTAGCATCGTGGGAGGGTGTTTGAAAACCCGAAATGGCTTTGACCGTGTGGCTGGATCGATAAATACTTCCATGTTGTCAAACAACAGGCCGCTGCAGGTGCTTTTACGACACAACACAAAATGTATCTGACACTTTTTTATTTTGTACCCTCATATTTTGCCCCAGTAGCTAATGCAGGCTAGGACCTGTTGGTAATTTATCACGGCCTGGCCTGGCTTTGGTTGCAAGCCGCTCATCCATTCGGTACTCTGCTTCAACTGTACTGATATATTTGACCCTGAAACGCATTTGTGCATTCAGTGGATTCTTTTGGCTACACCCTCTCCGCTTCCACGGATGGTTTAGTTTCGAACTGAAGAGCGACTAATCGGCCGTGGACTCGGAGGCTCGGAGAGGACACCGGGGGGAGAGTGTTTACCTTGGCTGTGGGTGAGGGTGAGGACGTAGTTGTCGACGTCGGACATGGGCGGATTCCACCGCAGGAGGGCTCCTTGCGGTGTGATGTTGAGGGCTGTCAGCTCGGCGGGCATGTCCATCGCTAGGAGGGGACAGGAAAGGGAAGAGGGAACGGATCAGTCACCACGGTCTGAGGAGGCAGAGGCTGGAGTGAGTCGTCAGGACACGTGTGCTTGCTGACAGCCAGGAGAACAGATGAAGGAGAAGAGGGGGAGGAGAAGGAGGAAAGAAGAAGAATAAAAAGGAGGAGAAGAGGAAGAAGAAGAAGAAGAAGAAGAAGAAGAGGAAGAAGAGGAAGAAGGAGGAGAAGAGGAAGAAGAAGAAGAAGAAGAAGAAGAAGAAGAGGAAGAAGGAGGAGAAGAGGAAGAAGAGGAAGAAGGAGGAGAAGAGGAAGAAGAAGAAGAAGAAAAGGACAAGGATTCCCGCACATGAGCTGAAGGGCGAGGTTGGGATTAATATTAGCGTCAACCCCCCTGCTCCTCCCTCCCCCTCATCAGATGCAGAAACTGATCTTTAATTAGCACAGATCGGTTAATTTAAGTCAATCTTATCAGTGTAGTGTGCAGGTAGAACAACTTTGATTTGAATAATTAGTTATATTACAAATAAGTTATTATTAGAATAATTACTTCTCTTGGTGCATGTTTGAATTTAATTATGTGGAGGCTGGCCGGGCTCATTTAATTTGCATCAAAGATAGCGGAGAAGAGCCAGTAAAAAGATTTCAAAACAAAAAACAAGCAAGGGTATTCGTTATTTCCGAGGAGTATGATAATGTTATCGTGTAATGCATACATATTACATGTGAGTCAATGTTTTTGTGTGAGAAATTGAGTTGAGGACCACAGAGAAAAGCACTGATAGGAAGTCAATTTCTCGATGTGTTGATTATTTGAAGACGATGTCTGAACGTAGAATATGTGAATGTATATCCCCTTAAGGATGTGTCGTCAGAATGTCTGCCATCTGAGTGTTTTAGGGGGGGAACAGTTGAGCAATATGTTCAAGTGTAACAGTTTGCAGTTAATGGTTCGAAAGATTCCTTCACCAAAAACAAGTGCAACATTCACGCTCAGGAGAGAAATCCTTTGAACATTTCAACAGGCGGTCCCTGTGGCAATTAGTCCGTGCACCTCTTTTTATTTCCTGCCAATTATTCCAACCAGCAAACTACAGAACCTGCTGCACTTTGTTTCACGTATTTTATCGGACACATTCTGTGTTTTTTTCCAGGGTCTGTCCTTCCCGGCCCACCCATTAAAGTCAATATGTGCCTGTTTAACTATGCTTGGCAGCTTAAAACAACAGCAGCATTGGATCGATCATTGGATCTCTTTGTATCTATGTATAGTCTGTGTGTGTATGGTTGTGTGTGTGCGTGTGTGTTTGTTTGCAAAAAAGTATTTGATAAAGAATGTGTGTGTGTGTGTGCATGTCTGCACACTTAAGTGAGTGAGTTTGTGTACAATGTATGTATTTGTCTTTCTGTATATGACAAGTGTGTATCATAGTTTAAGTTGTGTGTGGTGTGTGTGTGTGTACAGTGTATGCGTGCATCTTCCTCAATATAAAGTGTGTGGATAGTGTAAGTGTGTGTGTGTGTGTGTGTGTGTGTGTGTGTGTGTGTGTGTGTGTGTGTGTGTGTGTGTGTGTGTGTGTGTGTGTGTGTGTGTGTGTGTGTGTGTGTGTGTGTGTGACTGTGTGCATGCATCCTCCAGAATATGACGTGTGTGTATAATAGTTTAAAAGGTTACCAAAATGGAGGCTTTGCTCTGCCATCAGACTGTGGTGAAGCAGAGGAAGTCAACGTACCAAGCTCTTCTTCTGTCAACAGAGAGATTCCTGCTACTGCACGACTTCTTCTCCCCTCTTCCTGTCTCCTGTTTTTTCTTTGATTGTTGGTCTGGGTCTGTCTTGCTTGCACTTTGTTCACTCGCTTCCTCCAACACAGTTCTCTTCTGTCCCTTTCTTTTATTACCTTTTCTTCGTTCTGTTTTGCTTTGACTTCCCGGTAATGTGACCTCTGACCCTGACGTCTGTAGTCCATTGAAAAAATCTGTTCCTATTTTTTCTCCCTTGCTTGGTCTTCCTTACTCTCTCTGTCGTCATCACTCCCTATGTTTCTATTGGTGTCCTATTTGTGGCCATGTGATGGCCTTTCACTAATGCCAATTACACACCATCAACATGACAAAAAACGGGACACATAGCAAGTGTTTCATTCGCCCTTTCTGAATCTCACATGATCCAGATCTATTTTTAATGAGCACTGTTGTTAGCTCTTTGAACGTGCCTCTAAACACGGCCAGCGAGCCCACGGTCTCATTCCCATGAACAAAATAAAAGTTTTGTTGGAAATGGTTGAATGTGCCTCGATGCGTTCTCCTGTCTTTCTTCAGATTTCGATCTCTTCTGACTGGCTTTCATAACAAAATCCAACGACCTCCACACTGAAGCAATGTGCAAACTAATGGTGCTTACACTCTAAAAAGAGCAAAACTATATTTTGCATGCAACATTTGCATGTCCCTTACAAGAGCATTATGCGTTGCCAGAAACTGTTATTTTCCCCCATTCTAATGAGCCTGAGGATAGAGCAACGTTCTATTTAGCTGTTAACAGCACCATTGGCTATGCTTCATTGTTAACGCAATGAGTCTGCCATAGAAAGTGGCTTAATAAGAAGGCATGGCAGGCAAGAAAGATCACAAGACGAAAATAGTGCATCTGTAAGAAGGGGTGGAGAGGGAGGGAGACAGAGAGAGAGAGAGGAAGAGAGAGCGAGACGGAGATATTGACATTGGCATGCAAGCCAACCTTCTCCATGCTCAACCCTCTTCAATTCTATTTCTCTCTTTGTCCCTCTCTCCCTTTTGTTCTGTCTCAATAACATATGCACACAAAGACATTCTAGAAAACGGGTGCACAGACTTCATATAAAGAATGAATACATATGCTGGATATGTGTTCAGAGAAAATGACTTTTTTTTGTGGGGGAGTTTAGGATAGGCCTAATAAGCCACTCTTCTAAATGGAAATGTTATTTACAATGGAAATGTGTTAGCTTTGTTAACCTTAGTGCAAAGCTATGTGTGTGTGTGTAGCTGTTGGCGCACTCATGTGTGTGTGTGTGTGTGTGTGTGTGTGTGTGTGTGTGTGTGTTTCTGTGCGATGTTAAGGGTGTGCTTCAGAGTTGAATGGCTGTGAAGAAAAGGGGCGTCACAGCAAGCTACTCTTTCCATTATCAAATGGCGAGGAATTGGTGGTTGAAGAAGCAAATTGTTCCATCTGCCGCGACACACAGCAAGCACGGCATCTCTTTCAGCATCCGTCAAGGCCCTTGAGTGTGTCTACGACGTGTACTCATGCTTGTGGTGGGTCAGCCAGCGTACGCTTTCGATGAGCTTTCCAAATGCCGTCCTCTTTAAATGAAATCTTTGGACGTTTGAAAGTTGCACTGCATTACCATTGTGTTGTGGACGTGTTTTGAGACTTACCATGCTTGTGTTTTTTACTGCAATCTCTCCGCACTACATTAGCAAGTTTTTTTTATTTTAATTGTATTGTATTGTTTGTTTTGTAAGACCACACTCAGAGCATGTTTGCTGTTTTTCTAAATGCTGGAAACTTGCAAAAAAAACGGCGATTGTCTGCTCTCCAGTCAATTAGGATGCCCTTTTGTTTTTCTTCTGGTGTGTCACATTCGACCTCACGACTTAACACGGTCGGCAAACACTGGAAATCAGCATGGAGCCAGTGAAAGTGTTACTTCCATTTTATATCTGTTACATAATGGGTGTGTTTTTTTCAAAATCGCTGCTAAGAGCAGAATCCTTGTTGCACGTTAATTCCCTCTATTGACACGCCAACGTCCGGAACTCAAACGCACGACAAGGCGTTGAGCCTTAAAAAAATAGAGGCTGAAATGTGTAAGTCCACCAAGGTGTCAATCACTGTTTTCCATCAGCGCCGATCATGAATCACAAACGCAGACTGCAACCCTCTCCACTGAAGACAACACTGAGTGGTCGATGCTAGTGTTTGTGTCCGGCGGGAAAGGGGCTTCCGGGTGTTGTGTTCCCTCAGCGCGTCTCCTCACCTGTGAAGACAGCCGTGCTGACCGCTTTGCTTTCCTGGCTGCCCATCACGGCCGTGAGGCTGATCTCGTACTCGGTGGCGGGGAACAGACTGGACAAGGTGTAGTTGGTGACGTCGCTGTCAATCACCAGGCTGTCCACTCGACCTGCGTAGGGAACAGCAGAGCATTAATGACATCAATGGCGTCGGAATCAGCCATACACATCAGATCTATTTGGCTCGCTGACGTGCGTGTTTAGGGGTGTGTCTGTGTGCAATGTGCGTGCGTTAGAGTTTGATGCACGCGGCGTAGTTGATGTTGCTAATGGTATGTTGTGTTGCGTGTTGGGTTGTGTTGTGTGTTTCACAGAATATAGGATACGGTTGAAGCTGCAGCTGTTCTCCTGTTTGTTTGGAAGCTGTGAAAACTCTTTAGTAAATATGGCCCACGGTTCAAAATGAACAGAGGGTGATGTCAAGGTGATAGTCACGATTACACAAATGCATTATTCCCCTCCTAGTTCCAATGTCCACGGTGTGGGCCTCACCCACTCAAAAACACTTTAACACTTCCATAAAAAAAACGAAACTAATGCACAATGGTGGCGTCCTCCTTCCTCTGAGACACAGATGTGCTGATGAGGAGGACGAGGTGGGCAGGTTGTGTCAGTCTTACCTCGAGCCGACTGGTAGGACATCTTGTAGTAGTCGAAGGGGGCCAGTGGTTTGATCCAGGAGATGGTCACTGAATCCTCCGTTACCAGAGACATGGTGATCTCCTTGGGAGGGTCCATGCCTAAACATGTGAGAGAGGGACAATAAGAGAGACAGAGAGAGAGAAAGAGAGAAATAGAGAGAGAGAGACAGAAAAAGAGAGAGAGAGAGAGAGAAAGAGAGAGAGCAAGCGAGATAGAGATAGACACAGAGAGAGAGAGAGAGAAAGAGAGAGAGAGAGAGAGAAACAGCGACAGAAACAGAGAAAAAGAAAGAGAGAGAGAGAGAGAGAGAGAGAGAGAGAGAGAGAGAGAGAGAGAGAGAGAGCGAGAGCGAGAGCGAGAGAGTGAGACAGTGAGAGAGAGAGAGAGACAGAGTGAGAGAGAGAAACAGCGACAGAGACAGAGAAAGAGAGTGAGAGCGAGCAATAGCACAGTTTAAGATCACAGGAAAGTGTGTGATGGCATCCTGGAGGGCAGGTAGAATATCATTGCACTCAGTTGTTTCCGAGGGTCGCCGTTCAGGCAGACAAGCTGCCCAGCGGGTTCATTATCTGAGCGGCCCGAAAACGGGTTTAAAGTACTCCTGCAAGATCGACCACATCCCCCAGACATCTGTAGCCTCTGAGGACGGCTCCTGTTGAGCAGCCCAACAGAATAGCTGTCACGAAAAAAACGTTGTGCCAAACGTTGTGTTTCAAAGACGGCAGGTCACAGCTGAACTTGAGGAAGGCTCTCCGGTTAACAGTGTGTTACCGCCCTTGCTGAAGCCCATCAGCAGTTACCAATTAAGGTTCACCAACCAAAAGAAGACTAAGTCTATTCAACTGCTAAGTAAGCGGACCGCTTGCACCACCTTGCAGTGCACCGCACGCAACGCGCTGTGCTCATCACCGCTCCTACTGCATGAAGACCGAGAACCGAGAAATTGTTTTTTTTTTGCAGGATTTTTAACACTATCCCCTCTGTTGGGGGACGATGAACTCTCGGGCCATTAAGCACTGAGTTTGATCCCCCGTCAAAGTAAATAGAATGGAAAGTACACATATTAAATGTTGTTGTTGTTAATACGTTGTGTGAGGGGCTTCTGTGACAAGACCCTTCACCTCCCGTTACATAAATCACTTTACCCTGTGTATATACTTATTCACTTTGAGCTATTTGCATAATCAGAGTTGTCCTTTGCACCTCACAGCAAAGGCCGTGTTTATTGAGCTTGTTTATTTTATTTTCATATTTTCGTTTTTTAAACATCAAGCTTGTCACTCTTTTAATCCGTCCCACGAGGAGGCGTTTGTTGTGAAAAAGTGCCCAGTTCACCGAGATGAGATTAACCTTGTTGTCAGTTTGTTCATAAGTCCCCTGGGAGCCATAGTGTTTTCATGGGAAAGCTTGGCGCCCAAACAATGTCAGCAAACAATGAAGCTGATGGGCATTGGTATAGCTTCTGACGAGATATACTGTGAGAGAGAGAGAGAGAGAGAGAGAGAGAGAGAGAGAGAGAGAGAGAGAGAGAGAGAGAGAGAGAGAGAGATAGCTAGAGAGAGTGAGAGATAGCTAGAGAGAGAGAGAGAGACAAAGAGGGAATGAGAGAGAGTGAGCGAGAGAGACAGAGAGCGTAAGAGCGAGTGAGAGGGTAAACTAAAGGCAGTGAAAGAGAGCCTGGCATTGTGGACAGCGAGCCAGATGGACACACCTTATAAACCAACCACCTCAGCCCCTCGCTCATATCTCCAAAAGAAAAATGGCTGCTAGTCACATGCAGAAGGGGGGGCCATTAATAACTCCCTGGCCGCGGGCTCATTTCAATTCTGCGGCTATGGAATACTCCAGCACTTTAAACAACTCGTGATTATTCATGTGTGCATATCCTGCTAATTATGTTTAGTTTGCGAGGGCGAGCTGCGAGAGGTTATGTTCTGTCGCTTTCCTGTTTTTTGTTTTTGTTTTGTTTTTATTGGAAGGGGAAGCAGCTTAGTATGACCTAGAGTCTTACTAAGTAGAGAGAAATACGTTTGTTTTCCCTTGTGTTGGGTGTATTGCCTTGTGCTTGTGTTTGGCTTGGTGTTCAATCATCACAAAGAACATAGTCTTGGATGCAAAGTGAAAACGATGTAGAAATGCAATCCTAATGACGCCTCATTAGACTCTGATATAATTGATAAAGGCTATATATTGCAATCACCTCCCCTTTTTTCGCTTACTTAGTAAACAGTGAACGGTGGATGGTGTAATAAGGTATCAAACCACAAACACATGCATGAAGATCGGTGCAGGTGTCCATCATATACCAACCGTCCTAAAATCCTAGGTTTAGCCTTTTGAGTGGTAGTAAGAACAATGCATATACATTTACATTTTTGGCATTTGGGACGCATTTAACCAAAGACACTTATAAAAAGTACATTTATCGGAAGAAAGAGAAACAACATATCGCTGTTGGTATAGTAAGGATGTTTATAGAACCAAGTGCAAAGCACTGACAATAGTTAGGTTGACCCATTCCCTGTATGGATCAAAGATAGCTAGGGTAAGATGCTACAGGATGCTAAGCACTATTTTTGCAATAAATGCATAAGCGGGGTGTGTGTGTGTGGGGGGGGGGGGGGGGGGGTTAGGGTAAGTGAAGGCTTCAATCATTTTAGTCATTAAAAGTGTTATTAAACGTGCACAAACATGGTCTGGTTGGGCATAGGTCGAGCTAAGGCTACTGGTTAAGGGTCTGTTTTCCAATGACGTTATCCTATGCTATCCTATGGTTCCTATAGACTCTCAAACAAATATACTCTGAAACAAAAGCAGCACAAATTAACATAGGCAGCAAACAAACAACCCTGGTCAAGCTGTGGGAGGAGTGCACCTCAACCGCCTCTCCTCTACATATTTATAACCCTATACAATCACATCTTGGAGAGGGTAGGAGACAACAAAGAGGAGCGATGAATCTGAAAAATACTCAAAGTGCGCTTGACGACAACATAGAGTGCATCCGCCCACTCCTTCCTTAGCCTAAGGAAATGAGACTGCTCTCTCTCTCTCTCTCTCTCTCTCTCTCTCTCTCTCTCTCTCTCTCTCTCTCTCTCTCTCTCTCTCTCTCTCTCTCTCTCTCTCTCTCTCTCTCTCTCTCTCTCTCTCTCTCTCTCTCTCTCTCTCTCTCTCTCTCTCTCTCTCTCTCTCTCTCTCTCTCTCTCTCTCTCTCTCTCAGACATTACAGGTGTGAACGGCAGGCTCAATGCAGCGACATCTGTTTCTGACAGGCCCCTCCCCCGATCCCCCTATTCCTGTCCAAACAAGGCTAATTGGCGACAGGATTGCGCACATCGACACATTAACGCACAAATGAAGGGTGGCGAGAAAGAAAACAGCAGCAATGCAATTTTGTGTGTTTTTGTTCGTGCACGTGTGTGTGTGTGTTCGTGCACGTTTGTGTGTGTGTTCGTGCACGTGTGTGTGTGCCGGTGTTTGCATGTATGGGTAGGTGAATGTGTGTGTGTGTGTGTGTGTGTGTGTGTGTGTGTGCCTGCGTGTGCGTGCATGTGTGTGTTTGTATGGGTTAGTGGTTCTCTCTACCAACCCAAGACAATGGGTGAGAGTGATAGAAAAGTGTAGAGGAAGTCTGCTGTACTGTAAGGCCTGGGGATGAATCTGAAATATAATAATCCCCTTTCACAGCTTTTGAAAACGCAGTGTAATTTGTTACACGATGCCACCATTCGTTATCCATTATCCTTATCTTTTACTTTTTACTAATAACTTGGATGGACTTTGATGCAATTTGGCGACACTTTTAATTGACACTCTCTCTGCGTTAGTATTCCTGGAAAGCCACTCTTCACCGTTGCCTTTTGTTTACTCTCTCCTCTCAGGGCAGTTAAGTTCAAAGCACCAGAAAGTCCACTCAGCAGCAGGTAATTTGCATCCAGCAGCAACACATGGGCCCATTAGATCGCATGGACGCATCAGGGGTTGGGAGAAGCCCACAGGTAAATGTTGATGGATAGATGGGAATACTGACGACATGCCCGTGCTGACAAAAGGAACCTTTCTTTAGAGCTAATTCAACTTTTCTAACAACGTTTCTTCATGTCGTAAAGTTTAAGTTAGCATGTGAACGTTTTTGTCTTTGTATCTATGTGAATGGAACTATTTTCATCTCTCATCCATTCTCTCTTCACTCCCCCATCCCACCCTCCCCATCATTGCCCCTCATTAGTACGCACATTTCCAGGTCAGCACATTTTCAAATATCCTTTAGATGTGGCCGTGGAGGTTGGTATCAGCGACCTAGCCGCACAGGGTCAGCACTTTAGCTCCAGTAAATCAGCAGCCCCATCTGACTCCTGCTGCTGCTGTCCCCTTGCCCCCACCACCTCCAACACCACCACCACCTCCACCTCCGCTGCTGCTGCTCTCTCTCCGTCAGCGAACCGTGAGGCCAGCCAACCGCACGCCTTTATTATTCCACCGGTGACAGGGCCGCCGCATCGCTGATCGATACGCGACGCAATGACCGTTATTGGAAATCGACATCGCCATGGGAACCTCGCAGTTTTTTGTTTTGTGTGCAGACGGATCAAAATCGACGTCAGCCAGCAAGTGCTGATGGAATTGAATCTCGAACCCGCGCGGTTTAAGACTCAAGAGAAAAACAAGGGTTGTGTCGGTCAAACCCCGGTCGTCCAACCTCCAAACCTCCGTCGTAGTCCGTGTATTCCCGGGAGGTCATTTGGAGCAGCTTGTCATCGTGATTAAGGCGTTATGCAAATAGACTTTCCTTCAGCTCACATAGTGTATCCGCCGGCTATACCCACACGCACGGCTGCCAACAGCCCGCCTCCATCCATCCCCTTTTGGTTGCCGCGAAGGGATCGGTTAACTTTCGGTTATCGGTTAACGTTTCGTGCCCGTCCCCCGCGGTGACGGAGACTCACCTGTGGTGAGCGGGGCGTCGACGGGCTCGGACGTGGCGTCGCCCTGGATGGTGATCAGGCTGACGGTGTAGTGCGTGGCCGGCAGTAGGCCCTGCACCAGCGAGCGGGTCCTGGAGCCCTCCAGGGTCACCTTGGAGGTGTCCGTGCCGTCGGCCGAGGCGTAGCTGAGGATGAAGAGGTCGGCGGGCGGCGCCGGAGCGCTCCACGCCGCCGCCGCCGAGTCCCACGTCACGTCCGACAGGTAGAGGTGGGTCACGGGCCGGATGCCTGGGAGGGACGGGCGACCGGGCACAAAACGGGGGGGGGTCACTCCAAGGGGGTCGCACCCTGATGGAAAGCCCCTCCCCCCCCCGATGGAGACGTGGGGTCGGTGCCGATAATGGTGAAGAGATGGTGATGAGAATTCAACCATGGGTTGTCATGAGGATGCCGTGAGGGTTGTCATGGAGATGATGAAGGGTGTGTTGCAGCTGGTGATGATGAAGAAGATGAATAATTGATGAATTGTCTCACAAAGGTGGTGAAGGTTAACTGGTTAGAGTCTGTTTGATGCCTGGGGATTTGTTGTTGGATGCGAGTCCAGCACCGATGGAAATACCAGTAAATTGTATATCTTTTGTTGTGTTTTGCTACTTCTTGAAGGTTGCTACATTCATAACACATTGCAGTTCATGATTGTATCGCCAACTCAAAGAATTCCAAGTCAAAATACTTCAAATTGTACGCACAGGTTAACAAAGTCGGCAAAAA
>NC_082389.1:5183401-5196795 GCF_031168955.1 Gadus macrocephalus
GATTTTATTTACCCATCGGCCGCATATACTTTTTTTTTAAACAAATTTGTCTTTTTCAGGTCTTCATCTGTTCCCAAAGCTAGCTCCACTACCCTGACCAAGTGCCACAACGAAATCTTTCATAACTTCCTATGAACAAACTGTGAGCCGAAGTCATTATATTGGATAATGGCAAGTAAGTAACGCCGTGCCGCAGCACCCAGCCATTGAATCCTCAAGGTCTTCCAAAAAACATTTTTCAGTTAGTACAGACATTCAATTGCATACACAAAGCGTGACAAGAAAATATATCGATCTTTTTTGCAATGGTAATCACTTTAAGGGCCGGTCCAAATCAATAGGGGTGCGTGTCTCAACATGCCGATGCTACGCTACCTGTGAAGGCATCGATGGTGGCGGCGGTGCTCTGTTGCCTCCCCCTCCGCGCGGCCACGGTAATGGTGTATTCCGTGCCGGGCTCTAGATCAGTCAGAGTGGTGGTCGTCACATCCTTAGGAACAGTTTTCTGAAGGAAGAGAACAGATGAGGGCGCTAGTTAAAATCCAGGGAAGATGAACGGCCGTGTCGATCCCGGATGGCTGTTTCGCAAAAGAAAAAAATGGGTTAGACGTATATTTATCTTCGTAGCTGTCATACCTGGCTCTTTTTCTATCTGATATGGGTCCCTGGCGGCTCCTCAATCGGTCCTATGTATTAACTTTACCTCTGTATGTCCATCCACGCTTTATCCATCAATCCTCCACATGTGCATCCATCCTCGCTGCCTCCCATCCATCTTTCTTATCCGTGCTCCATTTATCCACTGCACAGCCCAGCCATCTAACCATTCACCCATTCACCCATCCAGCCGACTGAGGACCAGTTACCTCAGTGGTGGTGCCGGAGGACGATGTGTATGTAACTTTGTAGTGATCGATTGGGCCTGATACCACGCCCCACACCAGAGTGATGGTGTTGTCTGTCGAGGCGGGTGACGGTGAGGTCCAGTGGAACGTCCAGACCTAACGAAAGACACAGGGGGGGGGGGGGGGGGGCGTAAGGGGGACTAGCCTATCAAGACATTCGGTGGGCAAATAGCATCCACGTGGATGAAAAAAATACAACAAAAATACAACAAAAAAAGATTTGACATGAATTGAGTGCCCGCATCAAACTTCACACATCTGTAGCAGGTGCTACAAATGCATGAAGATGACACCAAAAAAACAGAACATGAAGACTTTCCTCTTGCAACCAACAGCATTTTACCAAGAAGTGTTTTACATAACATTTATCTGGAACTGATAGACATTTCAATCACATATTTAGAGGATTAAGTATAGCCAACATTAAAGTGTCAAAAGGTTTGCACTTAGTCAAAGGTTTTGCACAAAAAATATATGAATCTAATGATGTATGATTTTTCTCTCTCTTTTGAGAGAGATAAATGCTTTTACAAAACCTTGACATAAACCCGGAATTTTAAACAGCCACTAAAACATTTACATCCTGCCAAAGTTAGATCTGCCTATTTCCCTCGAAAAGCACTTCTTCGTAATGGTTTTGTTCAAGAGCACTGACCTGAAACTAATTTGGGATTCGAAAGACAAAGCAGCTAAAGGGGTCTGTGGTGTTTTTATGCTTCCCCATAAACAATGACTGTCCTAGATATGTAACACATTGGGGTTAATAGAAACTATGTTACCTGTTCTGGCGTTCATGGTTGCTGGTGTACTCTGGTTGGCGCCTTGCATTGCAGATATGCCGATACCATATTCCGTACCTGGCATCAGGTCTACATTGGAGATGATGGAGAGAGAGTGAGTGGGTGAGAGCGAGAGTGAGAGAGAGGGAGGGAGAGAGACACGCAAACAGAGACAGAGAGAGACGGAGAGAGCGATAGAGAGAGAGAGAGAGAGAGAGAGAGAGAGAGAGAGAGAGAGAGAGAGTCATACAGAGAGAGCCATACAGAGAGAGCCATACAGAGAGCCATACAGATAAATGGGGATCTATATGCACTGAATTTCCTCTACAATTTTGTTCAATCACATGGTTTACTGCTACACACCAAGACACATACTGTCGGCATCATTCAAGATCACTCGGTCAGACCGATACCTAATACTTTTACCTCGTCGGAACCCTTTTAAAACACACATAAAAGAAGGACACAAAGAACCACGACGCGCACCGAGGTAGTACCAGGGCTGTGCGCCCCGACACAGAGCTGAGTGCGGCGGACGAATGAAAGGAAACGAGAGTGGCCGGGGGAGCGATGCTGTGGCGCCGCAAAACGCCCCGGCGGACCCCCAGCTCCGACTCCTTTATATTGGCTGTGCCCTTTAAATCACCCTGTCCTTTTTTTTTTTTTTACAAACCCCCTCCCCGGCTGACCCCCTGCTCTCGTAACAGCCATTCAACGGCGCCGCAGGGTAACAAGAAGCCCGGCTGCCCGCATTCACGTCACCGAGAGTGATCGCGTCTATTACACCTTTTCATGTGGGCTACATAATATCTAGCCGGGCTCCGCCCGCCTAAGTACTGTTCCAGCTCAATTTGAATTTCCCTTCAGCAGTAGGTCTGGGTCTGCGGTACGTTGGTGGGTTTTTTCTCCGTCTACGTTTTCTGCGTCCAATGAGCGAACAGAGGGAGTAGCTGAGACCAATGACGTTAAAGTCAGCTCTCGTTGACGGACATCTTCACGCACGGTGTTTGGTTTGTTTACAGCCTGCGCGCAACGTGATTCCCGGCCAAACGTTAGCGATGGGTTATGGCAGATCCAGAGTGGCACTGGGCAGATCCAATAGTTTTAAACTTCAACAGACAACCGCCTTCAAGTGAGTTAACATTTGTCAATTGAGTAGGTCCAGACTCACTGTACAAATGAAAAGAATTACGAGAGTCTGGCAGTACCAGGCTACATCATATCCTCTCTGATAGCACTAAACAGGAAAGGCTGAATGTTGTAAGGCTCCTAAACTCGCCAGCGCTCTCACAGGGTCACTATGAGGGAGAGGAATACGATGAATAATTGAAGGGGGAGCGCTTTTGAAATGAAGGTTCGTTGAATGGAGTCAGACGTGACATGCTGCTGCTGGCGCACCTGTCAGGGTGGTCTTGGTGGTGGCTTCTTCGTTGCGCGGCACGATGACTTGGTCGTACTGGTCTCCTGCGAGCGTGCTGTATACCACCTGGTAGCCCTCCACCTGCACATAACCATAGTCGCTGTTAAGATTCCCGTTGCAGTCTCATTTGTGCATTTACATTTAGGGCATTTGGGAGACACTTTAATCTAAAGCGGCTTACAAGAAGTACATTTGTCAGAAAGAGAAACAATATATCGCTGTCGGTACAGTAAGGATGTTGATAGGACCAATCACCAAGCACTAACAGCTGTTAGGTTAAACCCTTCCCCGTATGCAACAAAGATAGCTAAGATAAGATGATACACAAAGCTAAGTACTATTTTGAAGTGCAAGGATGTACAACGTACAATAATTGCGCAAGAGGGGTGGGGGGGGGGGGGGCTATGTAGAATCAAAGCGAACTCTGAACTGCCCATGAAGGTGTGACTGCAAAGGCCTGAACACAGCATAGCTCAGGTGTACCATGCACGACATAGAGTCAAACATAGAGATCACTGCTTTATGAATTTCATTGCGGAGCGTGTTTTCTCCGGTATGGAGTTTTTGTGTTTTTGCCAGCGATTTCCTTCAGCTGATCAATTGAAATGCGCTGTGTGGGATTTAATATGGTGCCGGTGTGAAGACAAGAATGTAAGAAAGATCCGAAGCTTTACGCTTTTGTGCTCTAGGCTGAAGCTTGGGTTTGTGAAGAGGCTCAAGAAATCGGCTTTCGCATTTGGTTTGTTGAGAGGAACTTTGCTGTTTATCCTGGTTGAGCTTTAGCCCAACCTAGCGGAGCTTTTAACATGATATACAATTATTATCCAATTGATGGCATATCCATGCCTTTCCAGGATTGTTTGCAGTGTATTTTATTCCCAAGTGAGAGCAGATCCTGGAGAGACACAAAGCATTCACACTCCCCACATATCTGGCACCACGCAAGGGTGAAGTCGGGACTGCAACACTGACCTCTGCCTCACTATTATCCCATTCCAGTTCCAGAGTGGTGGAGGTCTTGGACAGCAGCCGCAAGTTCTTGGGGGCATCAATCTCTGAGAAGAACGATAAAACTGACAATGTTGGGGACAGTGAGACCATTTCTCAAAAAACGGTGCGCAAGTCAACATCAGCAATTCATACAACAGGATCTAAAGTCTTGGTCATAGTTGATCAGTTTTTTAAAGTCGCCAAGCCATTAATAGTGTCGCTGACTACTTTTCACAAGTGGACCGGCCTTGGTGTTAAACTTCATTACACGTCTTATTCATGCACGTCGAGTGTTTCGGCTTTTTTTTTATACGCATTTGAGTTTAGTGCGACGTTCCGCATTTTACATCTTCCGAAATTACAGTTAGTGTCATGTTCCTTGACGTAGCGTCTATAACAACAGCCTCTACCCAGTGGAAAACAACATTTCACGGTGGATGTTCATCTGTTCAGCCATCAAAGATCAGTAAACAGTCGCCTGCCATAAATAACGTTTCCGAAACTAAAACGTGAGTTTGGAGCAGATGTTACCCGGTTCCTTCAATATGGCCTGGCAGCGGTGCCTGCCGCAGCTATCAATCCTGAGACTTTTTATTAGCATACACAGAAGCAAATACACACACACACATACACACACACGCACACACACACACGCAAACACGCACACACACACACACGCCACGGCACACATGTGCCTCCATGAGAGTGGTCTCACCGGTGGTGAACTCGGTGGAGACGGGGCCGCTCTCGTTGCCTCTCCTCACCCCGCTCACGGACACGTGGTAGCGGGAGCCAGGCCGCAGCACCTGGGGGACGGACACGCAGGAAGCAGCCCTTCAGGTCTCTCCACTGGTTAGCGTTAGCCTCATGGCATAATGAGGCTAGGAAGTCATGTTTTAAGATTCATCTTGTATTTACGTAGTGTTAAAAAAGGCCGAAGTCACATAGATGACGGACGCATATTTTAAGGTTTGTCTTGTACCTAGCGCCAAAAATGGCTAAATCATACAGATAGTGAACGTAAAAAGCACTCTGATTGGCTTATAGCCACTGAGGCACAGTGAGTCAGCAGTGTTCAGGAGAGTAGAGATAGGTTAGATATCACAATTTGGCCAAAATGTGACACGTCAGATTAATAATCTCTCTCTCTCTCTCTCTCTCTCTCTCTCTCTCTCTCTCTCTCTCTCTCTCTCTCTCTCTCTCTCTCTCTCCCCCCCTCCCTCCTGACCTGTAGTGAGTACTGGCTGAGGGTGGGCTGCAGGCGGAAGGTGGTCCGGGGACCCTCGCCCCCCAGCAGGCCGTAGCGCAGCACGATCTGGTCGATCTTGGCCTTGGGCGGGGTCCACTCCACGAACGCCACCGTGTCGGACACGTCGCGCACCACCAGCTGGGTGGGGCCGTCGATCACTGCAGGGGGGGCGGGACAAGAGACAAACGGGAAAACATGTGACTTCCTGTAGTCTTAGCCTGAATGAGGTCCACACTTGACGTATATTATAGGCATGCAATGTATTTTTGATGACACTGATACATGACACTATTTCCTTTTTTCTAATGAAGATTTATTTTGTTTTATTTCAGTCATCATATTTAACCGTTTAAAATCTCATAGAGAGATTTTTTTTTTAATGGCACATTGTTGGTCAAAATCTCATCGAGATTTCAAAACCTTTGTTTCAAGACAATCCTGGCTGTAAGGTCTACCCCAGCAGCACAACGATTCTCCTATGATCACATGATCCCCTGTCACTAACGACCAACCAACCAACCAATCATCTGCACCGTGTCGACCAGAGGAAACCCGATACACGTCCTGTCCCATTACCCGTCCTCGGTTCATACCGGGACGCTCGCACTCTGACGAGTTGGACCCCCAATCCCGTTCCGATCAACGTGCACGTCTGTCCCTCGCTCAAACCAGCCCCCCATGCTTACGTGCACAGTGCACGAGCGGAGCGGCCGAGGCCGTCCGCTAATCGATGAGATGGAGTGCAGCCTTCAAACGCGTCGCGTTTGATTTTTCCGACTTCAGTGCGGTTCAAAGCTTAATGTAGTATTGGCTCGGTCGCTATAGGCAACACAGAGCTGTAAGTACCCACTGTTGGGAAAATGGAATAGAGAAACTAAGATAAGGTTGTTGAATATAACCATAGAACTGTATGACACAAGAGCGTGACGGAACAATGATGCACAGGGTTTGATATTTTACTAATTCATTTGATGAGACTCCGTTATTCCGACAGTGTTATGTGTTTTTTAAAGCAGTTCTGTGTACACACCACATGTCATTGCATGTTTTCCTTTTGTCAATTATATACTGACAGAATTTCTATATCTAAAAAGACTATCTGATGAAAAAAAAAATTGTCAGCCAAATAAGAAACACCAGAGGTGAGATCCTTTTTTAAAGAGAATGTGAACCCACTGTTTCAGCTGTGTCATGTCATGATGTCGAGGAGTACACTAACAGACACTTCAGCCTCACAAAATGATGTTCGAAGTAGAGTACAACGTTTGCGTTGTGTTTTGGGGAGACAATTTTTCTTTGCTTTTACACCCACAAAAGGATTTTGGTTCACTGGCTCTTTAAGTTACAAGGGTATTATTAACAACTATATATTTTATATAAACACACACATCAAAACTGCAAAACCTTCAAGGACCAGAGAGAGCCATGGTCAATCGCTGAATACCAATAAGAGATGCATTTTTATACCAGAAAGAAGTTATTAACGATGGATAATGAGTACCTTATGGATAGAAATGACCCTAACTTTAATGTTTAAGGGCTGATAATAAATAAAAGATTCTTGGTCCTTGCCCCCCCGCGTTTGTAAGCTCTCGCCCGGCAGGGATCAAACCCCAGTCACAATCACTGAACCTCATCATCGATTTTTCTCTTTTTCCACTCATCAGAGGCAGAAAATAGATAGGGCCTGTGACCTCTCCTCCAATACCAGAGATAATTAGATCTAGGGTTGCATTAGAGGGAGAAATATCTGCACATCAAACCGTCCCTCATTGAGGACCGCTAATGGGATGGAAATAAAAGATACATGATACCGACAAAAGCCCCTTCAACTTAGAAAAAAACAAAAAACGTTAAAAACATATATTCATTATAGCTCACATGAAATAATACCCGGCGTGTGCAGGCTCTGGGTCAAACCGGGTCTGGAGCCTTCTCGTCCCACTTCCCTTTCTACAACGGCACCCTCGCTCACTCTCCGTGGGTCCGCCCTGCATTATGCATGTCCACGTCAATCATCCCACCGGTTGACTCGCACGACGGACCACAGAACGCTCTTCAGAATGTCACCCTCTAACCCCCTCCACATCTGGAGGGGCCCAGACGAAGAGCCGGCATGGGTACGGCCCCGTCCACGTCGGTCCTTAAGGCACTGGGAGATTTAAAATTGGCCCCAAGGGGTCTGTGCTATAAAACCTGCCCTGAGAAAGACAGGTCCTCTGTTCATGGGCAACTTCCTGACGTTTCAGAGGTCTCCTTCTGCTCCTCCTACCCGCCGCCTTTCTCAAGACACACACACACACACACACACACACACACACACACACACAGACACACAAACTGCCCACTACCCACCCAGACATCCCGAGTCTCCAAGGAAAGATAAATCTTTACCGATATGAATAATTAAGGGCCTTGAAATTTGTTTCCTTTTTTTCTGCCTCCTCGTCCCTCTTTATCCAATAAGGTGTCTCGCGGAAGGATAACGTTCAAACATTAATGAGGGAGCCACATGAATAATGAATGCCTACTTAATTACAACTGACAGGGGGGTGGCCGGCGAGCTGACAGGAAATGGATGGTGTTTTGACTGCGGAGAGCGCATATTTGGGATTGTTACAGAGGAGTTTGGATTGGAGATAGCATGGCTGTCTAAGTAGTGTCATTCAGGTGAGGACTGGGGCGCAGGTTATATTAGGGTCCTAAGTGGTGGGGGGGCCCGGCCAATACGTCAGAGTGACATCCTCTATTATTGTCTGGGTCTCTCCTTGTGCTGGGCTGGCGTGCCAATGTTTGTGTGTGGGCGTGGGCGTGTGTGTGTGTGTGTGTGTGTGTCGGTATGTGCGCGTGTGTGCATGTGTGCCTCTGCTTATATGTGTGGGTGTGTGTGTGTGTTTGTACATACCTGAGTGTAATTTCAGTTTGAGTGTTTGTGTGTGTGTGTGTGTGTGTGTCGGTACGTGCTTGTGCTTGTGCCTGTGTGTGTGTGCTTCTGTGTGTGTGTGCATGTGCGTGTAACTGTGCACCTGTCTGTGTGTGTGTGTGTGGTTGTGTGTGCTTATAGAGGGCCCCTAATGTCTCCAGAGCTCACCGTAAGCCTGGAAGCGTGTGTCTGTGACTTATTGTCTACTCTCAAATTTGACGTTTTCTATACCCAAGTGTATCTTCATTTAGAAGCGTATGTGTGTGTGTGTGTGTGTGTGTGTGTGTGTGTGTGTGTGTGTGTGGGTGTGCATGTGTGTGTTTCCATCTCAACATAGTTTAAGATTCCAAACTACTTTCTTAGTAGCCTTCTCACCTGCTTTATACTTTCTGATTGAGGCGAAACCCAACACAGAGAGAGAAACAGGATAACGGTTTGCCGTTTTAATTATGACTAACTCAACAAGTTGATTTTAATTAACAATCCAGATATAAAGTGCCGGCGGCGAGTACACATGAAACAGCCATTCCTCTGTTTCGCTCTCAGACCATCCATCTGTGCATTCACGGCAGTAAGAATAGCATTAGCGGGCAAGCCCCCAATGAGCAGCAGCAGGGTTTAAAGGTGGATTAGCACTTGGAAACAAGAGCAGGCACGAATCATTGTATTATTGTGAGTTTTCCTTGTTACAGGTCCTTCCTGACATTGATAAATCCTCCTCCATTGTGTTGTGCCGAGTTGAACTGATTCGTATCAGAAGACCCAGCTGTGTACCAGGCCCCTCGGTAATATTCCATCTCGATGAAAGCGTAAATGTTTCGGGGGGGGTTAACGCTCAACACGCGGCCAGTGTGTGCAAACACATCGACACAGAACGGGGGGGGGGGGGGGGGGGGGGGACATTTCCCGTCGGCCACTCGAACCGCAACCGGGAACCCCATTCCCGCGACTCTGCGGTCGTTCCCCTGTGAGCCCCGTGTAGGTTGCCGTGACGACAGGTCCAGCGCTTGGGGGGGGTTACGTACGCGTGGTGACCGTGGCGGTGACGGGCTGGCTCCGGCCCTGGTCCCTGAGGGCCACCAGGTTGACGGTGTACTCCTCCCCGGGACGCAGGCCGCTCTGCAGGAAGGAGGTGATGGTGCTGGGCAGCTGCGCCGTCATTCCCCCGTCGTTGTCCTGGAGGTGGAGGGGAAACACACGGGTCCATCGCTGTTGGGGCTGGTTGGTTAAAGACAGCGTTTCGGTGTGTGTCAATGAGACACACGGACGGACTTGTGAGGAGTTAACTTCCAAAAACAGATATCTCAGTTTGACACATATATTTTAATAAATCCTATTTTTTTAATTGTGCATTACAGTTATTATCATGTGGATATTAGTACATCAACAAATGTCACCAATGAAAATGCTTTTTAAAGTTTTCTAGCAAATACATGGATTACAAGGGATTCAATATTTTGGATGGCAAGGAACATTTTGTAAAAGCGGTGGTCGATATGCCATTGCTGCCATTAGTACAGCTATCGTCAAAAGAAGAGAGTTTTCAATGGACTTCCTAACACCAGACAGAATATTCTGCTGTCACATAAACACTGCTGTTTCAGCTTTCCAGAATCCTGCATCGTGAAATCTTTATTTAAAAGATCGAAACATGCTGCAAATTGCTCATCCAATGGGTTCCGTCCGCAATTAGTGGCACAATCAATTTGATGACTGCAACGAGAAAACCATCAAGGAACGCCGTTAAACTCACTAAATGTTGGTCGTAATTACTGTGGCTCTAAAAAATGAGAAATCCCCATTATATTAGAGTGTAATAGTATGTGGACGGTGATTGCGGCATAATCATCTTCAACGGTTTTATTTTGTATAATTATAAAATTAACTGCTTTGTTCAATTCTGCTGTCTTCTCCAAATGCCTCAATTTCCATATTCTTCCGATTAAGGCTTACACTTTTTAAATACTTTTGAAAGTTTTGTTTTGTTTCTTTATTTACCATCAGAATGAAAATTGTACTGTTAAAAGCCGTCGTGCAGTAATAAAAACCTTTGGTGAATATTTAAAGATTGCGTGAAAAGTGATGCTCTGTATAATGTGTTTTACTTCTCATGATAAGATAGCCCCTGGTCTATTGCTACAAGGCCATAAGAGGGCCTTGTAAACTAAGCAGCCAGCCCTCAGGTTCAGCATCAACGATAGCTTTCTCCTAGACACACACACACACTCATGCAGCATGCATCGACGCATCAACCAGACACAGACACTTTCTACTTTCTATACTTCACTCTCTCTGTTTCTGTCTCACTCTCTCAATCTCTCGCTCTCTTATTGAGTCATTCTTTATCATGGCCTTTCACTTTTGCTTGTCCATCAGTCTCTGTTTATCCATCTCTCTCTCTCTCTCTCTCTCTCTCTCTCTCTCTCTCTCTCTCTCTCTCTCTCTCTCTCTCTCTCTCTCTCTCTCTCTCTCTCTCTCTCTCTCCCTCTCTCTCCCTCTCCATCTCTCTCTCACGTAGCACTGTCTGCCTTATCTCTCTGTTTTGCTGGAAAGTGAGTTCCATGTTTGTCCCCATTGGCCGAAAGCTTTTATGGCTAGTTCCATTACGAGATTGTCAAAATTCACAATCCCATTGCCGGATGTAATCCGCAGGGGGCTGAACTGCAGTCTCCTAATATGATTTCCCCCGGGGCTGGCGGTGGTTGGAGGGGATGAGAGAGGGATGAAAAAAGGACAACAAAAAGAAAAACATGAGAAAAAGAACAAGGTTTCTGACAACAGTGGAAGCGGAGGTGAGATGTAAGAAAGGGTTAATCCCGCCATTGGTCTCTCTTTCTTTCCCTAATACTTCACTTTGCATTTGCAAACTTTTCTTTTCGAGTTTGAATTCTATTTTCTTTTTCCTTTTAAATAAGAGCAAGCACCAAAGAATACCAAAGTGTCAGAGTTAAGCTGCCGACGCTGAACCAACCAAAGGATACCTTCTCTGGAGAGAACCTTAAAGAAGAAAACCAATTACTTTGAGAGGGGCCGAGATTAGAGTGCTGGGAGTACCTAGAGTTTACTGATGGAATGAAACAGAAAGGTTTTGTACTCGCCTTCTGCCTTTGAGCAGGCTACTGTTATGGTTCTCGCGGAGGGTTGGTCCTTGAGAAGGATTTAATGGCTCATCCACTTAATAGCCAATAAGCTTTATACAATCCACTTATCTAATTTGGTATGGGGTTCATGTTGAATAGATCCCAAGAAAATGCATCCATTGCAGCTGCCGTTAGAGCAGTGCGACATGGCTTGACTGAGTACTAGCCAGAAATCGTAGAAATAATGTTTCCTACGCTCAGGAGACTTAATGTTTGAAAAGGCACGTAGTAGTAATTGCGAGTTATTGGTGTGCGTGCAGCCTTGCTGCTGGGTATTTGTGGGTGTATGTTCTAGATGCAAGATTTCAGAAGGTGTGGGTGTGGGTGTAGCTCTCTCTCTCTCTCTCTCTCTCTCTCTCTCTCTCTCTCTCTCTCTCTCTCTCTCTCGCTCTCTCTCTCTCTCTCTCTCGCTCTCTCTCTCATACACAGACACACAAACACACACACACAACCCCACTGTCCACCCCCACCATTCTCAATGGTGGGGGTGGACGGTTTGTGTGCTTGTGTTCAAATACACTGTCTGCAGTCACCTCCTCACCTTTGGGATGAAACTGATCTCCCATCCATCGAAGGAGTAGTAGAAGGGCTGCCACTGGACCTCCACCGTGGTCTCGGTGATGGATTTGAAGAGTAAACCGTTGGGGTTGGAGAGATCTACAGAGGTAGCCAGAGATGTATTACTGGTCCTCAGCGCTCATCAATCAGCGCTCCGTCTCTCTCTCCGGCGGCGTACAGCTGGCTTCCCCGCTCTCCTCCTCACCCCTCTCCTCACCCCTCTCCTCACCCCTCTCCTCACCCCTCTCCTCACCCCTCTCCTCAGCCCTCTCAGCCCTTGCCTTCTCCTGCACAGCGCATACTATTTTACCTTCCCCTGCGTTTTGTCCTCTTGTTTCCTGCTGTGTTTTTGGCTGTTTTCTGTCTACATTTTTCTTTCAGTTTGTCCGTCAGTCTTACTGCCTTTAGGTTATTTTTTTCTTTCTATATGGTTCATTTCTGAATTGATTCCTTTAAATATTCTTCATGACTTGGTTGAGTTCTGATTAAAACTATACGCGTTTTCTAATCCGACATGATTGCCCTGAGCTGGCCTCATTACTCTGAAATAAATTGATCTGACGCATGAGAGATTCTATTAATCTGACGGACGTATTAGAATAACGTGTCATTTGAAGATAGAACTAGGCAAAATATTAATACACATATAATTATGTAATCACGATGATGAAGTCAAATGAGGAGAAACCTATTATTTCTGAAAGTGTGGTTGATTATCTTTTTTCGCTACAAAGTCTGGTGATTTGAAAGCGATTTGATGTCATGACAACAAAGCCCGAATGAACACCGCCGACCGAATGGGGGTGTGTGCATGGAAATGTTTTCTTAATTTCTTCCTCTACGCACAGAGGAGGTGATGAAGGAGTGTGGGAGTGAGTTTGTGGAGAGAGAGTGACATCGATCTTCGTCTTTCGTCTACGCCTGCCGAGGTGTTGATGCCATCACGGCGTATTGAAAACTGTCATCATCTGTTATCAAATGCATACGTTTTCGTGTGTGTGTGTGTGTGCATAACTGTGTGGGTGTGCTTGTTTGTGTATATGTGTGTATGTATGTGCGTGTGTTTGTGTGTCCGTGTGTGTGTGTGTGTGCTTCATGGTGTGTGTGTGTGTGTGCATGTGTGTCCAAGTGTGTGTGTGTGTGTGTGTGTGTGTGTGTGTGTGTGTGTGTGTGTGTGTGTGTGTGTGTGTGTGTGTGGAGAGAGTGAGAGGGGTAGAGAGTACGATCCAAGTGATGGGATATCCTGTCTTGCTATTGATTTGCTCCGGGGCGTGATGGAGAGATTGAGCATTGAAGGTGAGCCTGGTTGTGTAGTAAGTCGATGTTACAATCTCTATTTTACTGAACACGGTCCTTGGTTGTACCGCACATCTACGAGGAGAAACGCACACCCTCCTGCAACGCAAGGTGGCTGCCCTTACGCTGCCTTG
>NC_082389.1:5196895-5244395 GCF_031168955.1 Gadus macrocephalus
TGTGTGTGTGTGCATGTGTGTCCAAGTGTGTGTGTGTGTGTGTGTGTGTGTGTGTGTGTGTGTGTGTGTGTGTGTGTGTGTGTGTGTGTGTGTGGAGAGAGTGAGAGGGGTAGAGAGTACGATCCAAGTGATGGGATATCCTGTCTTGCTATTGGATTGCTCCGGGGCGTGATGAGAGATTGAGCATTGAAGGTGAGCCTGGGTGTGTAGTAAGTCGATGTTACCAATCTCTATTTTACTGAACACGGGCCTTGTTGTACCGCACATCTACGAGGAGAAACGCACATCCCTCCTGCAAACGCAAGGTGGCTGCCTTACGCTGCCTTGCGTTTGGACGTGTATCGCTAGCCTCATAGCAATTAGGAATCAATCACACACTGACGGCGAGTCAACCATTCAAGGCGACAGCCAGCTCGTAGGGAGCGGTGCCATGCTCAATCAACCCGCGCTCTCTCTCTCTCTCTCTCTCTCCTCTCTCTCTCTCTCTCTCCTCTCTCTCTCTTCTCTCTCTCTCTCTCTCTCTCTCTCTCTCTCTCTTTCTCTCTCTCTCTCTCGTCTCTCTCTCTCTCTCTCTCGTCTCTCTCTCTCTGCGGGGGCCCCTCTTACACGTGGACACGGTGATGCTGCTGGGCACGCTGATGCTGTTGTTGATGACGGCGAACCACGTTGATGTTGTACTCCACGCCGGCGCCCAGCTCCGAGATCAAGCAGCTAGTGCTGTTTCCCCGGCAGCCTCAGCTCCAGCTCCACGCCTGGGGACCGGCGAAGACCCCCACCGGTGAGACCCTCACAGACAGACGAGACAGACAGACAGACAACAGACAGACAGACAGACAGACAGACAGACAGACAGACAGACAGACAGACAGACAGACAGACAGACAGACAGACAGAAGACGAGGGTGGGAGATGGGACGGACGTACTGATAGGGAGACGGATGGACAGGAACGGACAGACATGCAGACAAACAGATTAGCAGACAGACAAACCGACAGACAGATAGAGAGGCAGACAGACAGACAATCCGACAGACCGACAGACCGACAGACAAACAGACAGACAGACAGACAGACGGACAGACAGACAGACAGACAGACAGACAGATAGAGAGGCAGACAGACAGACAACCGACAGACCGACAGACAGACAGACAGACAGACAGACAGACAGACAGACAGACAGACAGACAGACAGACAGACGACAGACAGACTGGCTATGCCCACCTCCAGGCTGCTGGGGGCGTAGGTCAACAGGAAGTCGGTGAGTACGGCGGATCCCTCCCACTCCAGCTCTATGGTGCGCTCGGTCACACCGCGCACACACGCACGTTCATGACAGCTGCCACTGCGGAGAGGGGACAGCACCAGAATGTGGGTCAAAGGTCGGTACAGCAAGTGGTGTTATTAATCTTGATGACCTGTTGGTGATTAACACAAACACAAAGTGATAAGAGGGAATTGATTTCAATAACATCCTAACGAGAGACATGGGGCTCATTGCCTGTTGGTTGGGAGGATAGGATTGACAGACAGACATATAGATAAGACAGCAAAGACAGGAAGACTCGTCAGTCAGATAAGAAAGACAGTCAGAGATACAGACGGACATATATTCAGTCGGAGAGACGGAGAGTCAGACCGACAGACAGACAGTCGCTAGAACTGAGAAACACACCTCACAGGCCAGGCGAAGGAACTGACATTTTAATTCAATTGATTCAAGAATGATTGCATTAATTATGTATGATGGGTGAGGGCGCGTGTCTGTTGTTTGTGTGCGTGAGTATAAGCGTGTCTATATATGTGTATGTGAGAGACAGATAGAGAAGCCAGGAGAGGAGCTCATAGTCTATCTTCTCTAAACCCAGAGCCACAAGCCTGTTAAAAGTATATTTTACCATATCGGCATCTGAAATTATCGTTATTCTAATCCTGATTGAACGATGACTCAATCCTCTGCTGCCCACCTGATAAAGGAGAGAGAGAGAGAGAAAGAGAGAGAGAGAGACAGAGACAGAGAGAGAGAGAGAGACAGAGAGTGAGAGAGAGAGTGATAGTGAGGGAGAGAGAGCAGTGAGGGAGAGTAAGAGAGAGAGAGAGAGAGAGAGAGAGAGAGAGAGAGAGAGAGAGAGAGAGAGAGAGAGAGAGAGAGAGAGTAAGAGTAAGAGAGAGAGAGTAAGAGAGAGAGAGAGAGTAGAGAGAGAGAGAGAGAGAGAGAGAGAGTAAGAGAGAGAGAGAGAGTAGAAGAGAGAGAGAGAGAGAGAGAGAGAGAGAGACGAGTGTATACACTTTTTAACGACGTCAAGCCGGCTTATACGACCTGCAGCTTTTATGCGTAGGGGGGGAAAAAAATAACCCACTCACAACGCACACGACAGCAGGTGGCTATTGAGCACACCCCGCAATCAGCACCCACCGGGTGGGCATGGGCCTCCCAGCCTGGCAAGTAGCTCACGGCAACAGTCACTCACTGCACGAGTGTGTGTGCGTGCACCTGTGTGCCTGCGTGCGTGTGCATGTGTGTGTGTGGGTGTGTGTGTCTGTGAGAACATGAGCGTGGGAGACATTGACATTCACACAGGGCAAAGTAGAGAAGAGCACCGGGCCAT
Organism: Gadus macrocephalus; assembly: GCF_031168955.1. Taxonomy (NCBI): domain Eukaryota; kingdom Metazoa; phylum Chordata; class Actinopteri; order Gadiformes; family Gadidae; genus Gadus; species Gadus macrocephalus. The sequence continues at coordinate 5,199,506 of NC_082389.1, forward strand.
AAACCTGAGCACTGCCGCTGAATGCAAATAGGCGGGAGGCGGTAGAAACACACATATGAGCCCCCAGAGGCTGCCCCCCCGTCCCCCGTCCCTACCCAGGCAATGGGACAGGACGGGACGGGGGGGGCAGAGGACAGGTGAGGAGCCGGCCGGGGGTAAAAAGGGAGGATGAATAAGATGGGAACCCAAATGTTGTCTGCAGGATGAAAATAGTCAGCGGAAAACAGCCGTGGTTGCGGGACAACCCGAGGAGAGATGAGCAAGGTAAGAGGAGTAATGGTGGGAGACGGTGGGAAATATGAGAGACAGATGGTTAGCTGAGAGGAGAAATAACAGCTAATATATACGACACCAGAAACAGACTAGCAGCGGCAAACACATTACCGAGCCAGAAGTAGGGGTGAGGAAACACAAACACACACACACACACACACACACGCAAACACACCCACGTAAGCGAATACACAGACAAAAACAAACACACCCAATCACACACACACAGACGCATAGACAAATAAGTAGCACATGGACACAAACACGCACAAATATATACACAACCACAGACACACACACGCTCACATACACATACACAAGCACCCACACACACACACACACACAAACGTTCAAACACACACGCGATAATACACAGCGATACTAGGAGTGCAACAACTTGTTTAACAGCTATTTTTCCGCTCTGCATCTCCAAGTAATTCCATAAGGTGTGTGTGTGTGTGTGTGTGTGTGTGTGTGTGTGTGTGTGTGTGTGTGTGTGTGTGTGTGTGTGTGTGTGTGTGTGTGTGTATGTGGGGGGGGGGGGGGGGTGAGGCACAGTGCTGAGTCGTCCTCGGGAGGAAAACCACAGACATATTAGCATCCGCTTGTGTATACGATGCAGACACTAACTCAAACACACACTCATATACACACACATGCACACACACACACACACACACACACCCCATCATATACACACACATACACACACTCACTCACACACTCATACACTACACACACACTCATACACACACACACACTCATATACACACACATACACACACTCACTCACACACTCATACACATACACACACACTCATATACACACACAAACACACACACATACACACACGCATACACACACGCTCGCTGGGCAGATGGGCCCTCACAGCTTCCTCACTCCATAGCACTGGCCTCACAAACTACACCCAACAAATAACAAGGGTGAGGAAAATGGAAGTAGAAGGGGAAAAAAAACAACGATTTTTCCTTCAGTATGTTCCCCCTACGCTCCCTCTCTCTCCCTCCCTCCCTCCCTCCCTCCCTCCACCTCTTCCTCCCTCCCCCTCTCCCTCCCTCTCTGACATGAGTAGGAGGGAGGGGATCTGGAGGAGGGCGGGGAGATTATCTGAAGAGATGAGAAGGAGGGAGTGATTGACAGGGAAGGGGAAGACGGCTGGCAGATGAGCTGCTCAGAAAGACTCCAACACCCAGAGCAGCAGCGGTGCACATTTCCCAGCGGGGCCTTTTTTAAACACTTCACCAACGTTACTTTGAAGTGCCGCTCAGCGGGGGTCAGACAAGTCAGTGCCTCTGAGTTCCTGATGTAACCGTTTGAAAAACTACAGATTTGTTTTTGGGGAATGGTAATTTTGTTTTGTGAGAGTTTGAGCTGAATAGAAAACGCTCAGCGATAAATAGAAACAATATGACTACTTTGTTTTGTAATTCCACCGCTGCGCATCCCCTGTGAACCGCTGTGTGGATCTGTGTGTGTGTGGTGTGTGTGTGTGTGTGTGTGTGTGTGTTGTGTGTGTGTGTGTGTGTGTGTGTGTGCGTGTGCGTGTGCGTGTGTGTGTGTGTGCGTGTGCGTGTGTGTGCGCCTATAGACTCAGCCTGAGGTCCATGATGATCGAGCAGCGATACAGCCTTGTCTTGTTTTACAGGTTAGGACCCCCCACATTAACTCGGCCGGAATGTGAAGCACAACATTTAAACTGTTGTGAATTATTAATCCCCAGCACTGGGTTTATTTACTTAGACTAAATAAAGTACTTAAAAGGCCTTTTCCAGTATTTATTCATGCCATGTGGCAGGAATACACTCGGCTCGCGCTGCTGGTAGGAGATCATGATTTTTGACTAATATATTCGGGCAACCCGGGAAATGAATATCATAAAATATCACCGATATGACGAATTTATTTCGAAACCCAAACAATTTCTGATGTATCATCCAAATAATCACTGGTAATATGCCGTCAGACAAGCGAGACAACCAGAATAGTGTCGGCTCTGCACATTTCCACCTGACGCAGATTTAAATTGGGTAAAAATATATATTATACACACATCAAAAAAGATCATTCCAGCCCGGCTCCATATAGCACCCTGTCACACAGCCACATCCTATATCGAGCTAAGACGAGCTGTTGCTGCCAGGACAGCTGACACGATTATAAATTAGATGCGCCGACCGCCGCGAGCCATCTGCCAAGCTGTGGAGTCGAGACCAGGAAAAAGAAAGAAAGAAGAGTGCACAAACATCTGATCTGATATCGCCCCTCGAAAAGGAGGCTGATACCGCTGGCCTCAGCGAGCAGCAACCAGACGAGCATCAGACGCACCTAGTAGACCATCCCCCCCCCCCGTCCCAACTGCACCCCCCCCCCCCCCCCCCCCCCCCCGATCTAGGCCACCCGTCTGATGCTGGTCTGGTCCCGGGAGCCTATGAGGAAGTAGAGTCCCCCTTAATGGAGACAGCACCTGGGCGACGGCGGAGGAGGAGGAGGAGGGGCTGGCTGATACAATGGAAGTGCTGAGCAGGAGGCTCACCGCGCTGTTCTGTTTTATGTGCGTCTCGGATAATGAGGTATCAGGTTGGCTCGCAGTTGGGAACGAGCATCGGAGGATAAGACTGTTTTTTTTTTCGTACATGGAGGGGTTGTGATGCGAGGACGTTGTGGTGTGAAGTGGGTGTGGTTGAGGTCGGATACAGACGGGGGGGGGTGGGGGGGGTGGCTGGATCGCAGCTGTGGGTGGGGAGCCTAATGAGGCGATGGCTATATACTCATGTACGTTGTGCTCTCCCTTCCGTTGAGGCTGGGTCTCCAGGCGCGGAAAACAGCAGATGTAACACCCATTACGTTCTGATCATTTTAAATTAATAAGCAAGTGGAGGATTATTGGTCTGGCTGTCCTTCCTAAACCCTGTGGTAGCCTACCTGGCTACAGCGACAAAACATGCTAACGCAGGAGCAATGAAGGCCATGCGACATGTGACACGAGACATAGCAAAACATGCTAGAGCAGGAGCAACAAGGCCATGACATGTGACATAGGAAAACATGCTAGAATTGGAGAGGCAAAAGTCATGACATGTGACATGAGACATAGCTACATTGTGTATGATTGAACAATAATAGAAAAGTTTGAATAAGATAAAGTATTTTACAGTCTTTTCGAAAGCCGAGATATTTGAGAAATTCCGTTTTTTGGAGACGCTAGGCAAAGTCAGTGAGACACGTCGGCATGCATAATTAGAGCCACTAAAGGTTAGTTTTCGGGAGCCACTGACAGAAGACTATTTAGATGGATCTGGCCTGCAGTCATGAAGTCACATTAGGCCTAATCAGTTTGTTATTACACCAGGCAGGGAAGACCGATGAACTGAAACCTTGATTGAATGCAGAGTGCAAATAATAAGTGGGAGGATCAGCGATGCATTCAGCATGGTCACCACATCACTAGCCCCGAGCAATGCTAAAGGTTTTTACAATTACACTTAATAAGTACGCTAAATATTTAAATCACGACAATCTGTGTTCCTCGTTTGTCCGACACGTGGAAATAGTTGTAAGTATACCACCAATTGTTATTAATAATAATTCATTGTTGGAGACTTTATTTATTTTACCTACATGGTGTTGTCCTCAGAAGCACCCACAGTTGTGGTCACGGTTTGTAGACATGCAGGTCACATATTTTTAGGACACAGCAGAAGGGCGTTTAAGTTCAATAGGAGATTGACATCTGGCATTTTGTCCGAGGCATTTTTTTATTCTAGCTAGTTTTTTGGGGGTTTGCTTGTTTGCCAAAAGTCAATGTCATGGAAGTGATGCAGAGCATATCATGAACCGATGCAATGGTGTCTCTCTCACACAAATACATACGCACACAAAAACACACACACACGCAGACACACAAAGACACAAACGCATACAAACACATGCACGCACACGCACTTGCAGACAGAAACACAGATGAACGCAGAAACGTGCAGACACATACACACACACGCACGCCACACACACAAACACAGAAACACACACACACGCAGAAGCAGACACACGCTGACACATACACACACGTACACGCATGCACGCACACTGAAACACACAAACACGCAGATACACACACACATCCGAATGCAAATGAGCTTCCTGATCCTGCTGTCGTACAATCCAGATACTAAAGATATGATCGCAAATAAATATTCCTTCCAATTTCTACTTTGCCATTTTAGAGAAGCAGCATTGCAAAATGGCCAATTCAAATACCATTCTGTCGTCGCATAGACGGAAAATCAATTTCTGTTCAGCAAGCCAATTATTATGCCTGTTGAATGGCTACCCGATTCTGATCAAAACTACGATTGCCAGTCCTCCAACGGCTGGGATGGGCCATGAATGGCAGTGAGAGGAACTCGGTGTTCTCTGAGAGACGCAATAGTGTCAGCCATGGCCTGTTTCCTAAGTGTCTGTGTGTGTAGTGTGAATAGACATAGCAAAACATCCTGGTTGTCATCCAAATAATCGCAATTCTGTTCATTGTAAAGTATGAATGATTTATGTCAGGATGCATTATATTTTAAATGAACATTGTTGTGGTTCCCTTTGGGAACAATGTTTGGTGACAGAAGTAATACAGCAACACGTGGAAGACGTGAAAAAATAAATGACCATGGATTGTATTACCCGACTTATAAAGCGCAGTTCTTTTAAGCGCTGTAGCAACACGATTGAATATTAATAAGCAGGATGCTTCGTTCCTGAGATAACAACATTTGAAGAATATCACGTCCATGGATACCATTGAGAAAAGAATGACTCAAGTACCTGCATTGCTAGAGCTTGCTATTGCTGTAATGTTCCTGGAAAAAAAACACAATTCCTCTGACTCATTATTTTCCATAGAGGTCGAAAATAGGCCACAACATATATTGTACCCTCCAATTCGATTCTAGGCAACACTTAAAGAGGATTCTCTGCAAATAGAGCAGCCATACACAAAAACCCAGATCTCATAATAAATAGCTATTGTCAGACTACGCAGGCGTCCTTAGAAGCAATAAATATGAAACAGAAACATAACGCGGAGAATGTCACAGGCCTTGGAAATATTCTCTCTCTCTCTCTCTCTCTCTCTCTCTCTCTCTCTCTCTCTCTCTCTCTCTCTCTCTCTCTCTCTCTCTCTCTCTCTCTCTCTCTCTCCCTCTCTCCCTCTCTCTCTCTCTCTCCCTCTCTCTCTCCCTCTCTCTCTCTCTCTCTCTCTCTCTCTCTCTCTCTCTCTCTCTCTCTCTCTCTCTCTCCCTCTCTCTCCCTCTCTCTCTCCCTCTCTCTCTCTCTCTCCCTCTCTCTCTCCCCTCCCTTCTCCATGAGCCCAATGTGTGACAGCTGTCACCGACGGCGACGGAGGGATGGAGGAGGAGGAGGAGGAGGGAGGCTGGTCTGGTGTTGGGTGTCTAATGTTTTGCCGTGTCAGCGCCCAAAACATTAGACACCCAACGACAGACCAGCAGCCACAGCCCCGGGATTACCTCAGATCCTACAGCGCTAATACGACGCTCTGCATCCTCCCGGGTGGAGAGACACAGACCTTGTGACGGATGACTCGGCCTAGCGCTACACCTGGGGTCCTATCGCTCCACCCAGGTTCCTATAGCGCTCCACAGACGCCCTGCACTCACCCGCCTCCATTTTAAACATTACTGCACATACATCTGCAACAACAACAACAACAACAACAACAACAACAACAACAGCGGGGAAAAAAACACCCCTTCTGGGCTGGGTTATTTCTTTCTGTGTTTTTTTTCCACCGAAAGGGTCAAAGTTCGTTGAACCCCAAGGCCACTGTGGCGGGGAGCGGGCCATCCATCAACCGGAGACGGCCGGTCAAGCTGTAGTGTCGGTGTGTCGGTGTGTTGTTATGTTGTTGCGGCGGGTCCGGTCACAGTCTGTTTGGCACCCCGTGGAGGGCGAGGCGGTGGCGGAGGCGAGAGGCTCTGGCGCTCTGACACGATGAAGAGTCTAAGAGGCGCTGACAGGTGAAGGGCTGTAATCAAACAGCACCGGGGGGTGGTATGGGTTTACAGGGCTGTCACCGCATCACTGTTTCAGACCTTCATCTAACTACCACCACCGTTTGCTGGAGTCGATACCATGAATGGAGTCCATGAGTTGGTTTGATATCAGATATCTGTTGGTCAAACCTTTGCAGGAAATGATTTGATTGCACTGAAGGAGAAATATGATAAGATATTGTTGGCTTGTGGAACTTGATGCATAATGTTTAAATAAGGGATGCCTCGTAGGGATATATTTATGCGTCAAACATTTTAAACATTAATAGCATATCGTATATTCTCAAGATGTATTATTCAATTGGGATTTGATTGGCAGATTGTCACCCTTAGTATTCTGTTTGAAAATGGTTTCCCAGTAATGCAAAAATGTCGTAAATAAAACAAAAAACAAATAAATATATTTAAGCCCGGTAATTATGGAGACCAGCAACAGCCCACAGCATTTTCCTACCTGTCTCATTCAACCCCAGTAAAAAAACGTTACTGCCCCTGCAGTAGGAAAAAAATTTAATAAATTAACTTGGACTTGTCAAAGGTCACCCAGAACACATTGAGAATTCAGTTTGGCTCGATTATTATTCCAACTCAACAAGGTCACAAAGACACAGAGTGACAACGAATGCCAACAATGCCAAGACCGGGAAACTCAACCTTACAAGCAACGAGACAAACGCCATTTATAACACCAAAAATAATAATTACAACAAAGCAAAAACACACTTAAAAGGTGACATATTATACCACCAAGCCGTCTTGAAAATCGGCCTCTTCTGACATCACAAGTGGGCGTGTCCACCTAGATGGATGACGGAGAGATGAGCATCAGTTGCTTACGGTCCACTGGGTAGGCTGGTAGACTCATCCATCCAGCATACGTGGACACGCCTAGATGGCTTGTAACGGCTAATCACACTCACACCTGGTGGTATAATATGTCACCTTTTAAAGGATAAAAACCAGCGGCCCCCCCGGCACCAGCACCCGCACCCGCCTACCTGAGTTGCAGTCGTCGCCGGCGAAGCCTTCCTGGCAGACGCAGAAGCCGTCCTTGCACAGGCCCTTCTTGCTGCAGTTGTTGGCGCAGTACACCAGAGAGCAGTCCTCCCCCACGTAGCCGGGCCGGCACTGGCACGTGGCGTTCACGCACGCCCCCTGGTCGGAGCAGTCGTTCAGGCAGCGGCCCAGCGTGCAGTCCTCGCCAGTGTAGGCCTCCTCGCACACGCAGTCGCCGTCGATGCACAGGCCCCGCCCGGAGCAGTCGGACGGGCAGCGCGGCTCCGAGCAGTTGTCGCCGCCGAAGTCGCGGTCGCACGCGCACTCGCCCTCCACGCACACGCCTTGGCCCGAGCAGTCGTCGGGGCAACGGGGCTCGGAGCAGTTCTTGCCGCCCCAGCCCTCCTCGCACACGCAGCCGCAGAGGTCGAAGCTGAAGCTGCCGTGGCCGCCGCACGCCGGCACGAAGTCCAGGCGACCTGGAAAGGAGGGACACGTGTTGAGACGAACGCAAACACACAAACACGCAGACCTAGCCTTGTAACATTACCTCAGCCTTTGTAGCATTATCTCAGCCTTTAACCATTGCCTTAGCCTTTTAGCATTACCTTAGCCATGTAGCATAACCTTTGCTTAACTACATGGACGTTCAACTTCACGCCTTTAGCACTCCGGTTCACATTTGAGGGCAGGCTGGTCTAGAGGTTTGGTTTGATGCCCAGTCCAATGTCTGCAGTCAGGCATCCTTGAGCAAAAGGCCTGAACCCCTACCTCCTCCTTAATGACTTAATAAGTCTGAGTTCCCTGGAAGCTACCCTGGATCACATCGTCTGCTGAATGACTAAAGATAAATAATAAAATATCGGGAACATTTTGTTTGGATTTTGATTTTGTGTTTGATATCCATCGTTACACCGTGGTATGAACTGGTCCGTGCCAGGAAATGGCAAGAAACTGAATCCTGGAAGAACATAATTCACCGGGAGTTAGCAGAACCCGACAAAACCCCCAAGGTTGCTGATGCGAGGGGGCTGGGCAGATAAATGACAGCATCGGTAGCACCACAAGGAGAACACTGATGGAAGCCGTGAATAATAACCTGAACTTAAGATATCAAACACTGAGTTATCATCCGCTTGTTTGAATGTGTTCCATCGTTTCTAATATAGATGGTTTTTTTTTATTTGAGCTTCAAGGAACTGCTTAATAATTTAGCGTAATTAAATTTGTCACATCTATTACACAGTCCTTTTCAATAACTGAAGAAGTGTGGGGAGATTGTGCAAATTTGTATAACGCAGCATTTGGCGAATGTGTGTATAATATGCACGTGGAATGATGTGTTATGTGGAATGTGACGTGTAATACATGTATATTAGATTCATTGTACATGCATTACATATGCAGTGTAGTGTAAATGATGTAGGGTATGAAATGTAATTTTGAAATTGCAGCACTGCAAGGAAAATTAAATAATAGAACAAAGAGAATGACTTGATATACTCAATATCATTGTATCTGAAAATAACACCCATAATCCAACCATTGCCCAAAGAGAAAAAGCCCCAATATATATTGGTTAATAACACACTGGGCGACATCAAACTGAACATATTAAAACAGTTTGGGAAGTTGAGTAAACATTGCAATTAAAATATGCAATCATACAAACAGAAAGCAATCGCAGAGATCTCCAAGGACGTGTGTGCTTGAGGGACCCGGGAGTAGCCAATAACCACAAGTCCTTGATCCCTCTTAGTTCCCCCCTTACTGTCCATGATGGCATCAGTGCACGATAGGGCGATACCGTGCTGCAAAAACATGAAACCCACAAACAAACAAAGAGCTTGTGTATATCACGTTTAGATTGACGTTTTCAAATCCTCTGCAGGCAAACTCTACGCCTGTTATTCTGCTTATATTCTGTGGTCTCATTTTAGGTCTGTCTTTACTGCTGTTGCAGTGGCATGCTAATGCATTAAACTCACAATCTGTGGTTACCGATCAACTCACATTTGTAAATCCTCAGCAGACCGATGATTTACAACCTTTCCTGCTGCATTTGTTTATATTCCACAGGCACATTTTAAGGCTGACAGTTCATAAACAGCCAGCTCCCTGAGCTGATATAACAATGAATAGAGTTATTCTCGTAATGATACTTTGCTGTTTTCTCCGTCCCTCCCTGCTCACGTAAACCTGTTTCAAATGCAGAGCGTGACTGATGGAGAGTAAAACACACTCTAGCCATCTGAACACTCTGATTTTAAATAGCCACACTGTTATTGTTTGACTGTGTTATTTACCATTATCCAATTCAGTTGACACTAATACAGTTCATGTCTCCCCCTTGTTTAAAATACTATTAAATACGAAATTGTTAAAGCTCACTCTAAAACCCCCGCTAGCACAATCCCTTTGAAAGGATTCAGCCTCTGATAACAACTGATGCAGGGGGGGGTAGCCAATTCTCATCCCTGCATTTGTATTCAAACACATGATGCTGCACCGTCTCCGGAAATATGTATCTCGGCATCGGCAGAATTTCCCCCAAAACAGCTTCTTCGCACTGTGAAGCACGTTCTTGTGTTCTCTCTGTGGCATAGATAATGCGTAAAAAATGGAAAATATGGAGCGAGATGCTACAAAGCAACGTCTACACACGGATTTTTCAATCCGACTTTTTGTGATCAGATCTGGCTGATCCCATCACAAAAGTCGCTCTGCATCCCGACTTGGCACTTGGATCACATTGACATGACAAGTGCAGCCAGGAGTCCACAGCTACATACTTTAGCTGTTTCATCCTGTAGCTGTACATTTGCAGGCACTATAAACCTTTATATCGTTGAACAAACAACTAAATGTGTAAATTCACGAGAGGCGTCAATGACACACAATCTGAAAGACTTAAAGACCTGAAGAATAATAGTCTCACATCCGGCAGACTAACTTTCGACTGGGTGAACTTTCTTTTGTTTCGTGTATCTTTTAAACAATCATCTTGCTTGGGGCGGAGATATGGAGGCGTGTAATTACCAAAGAGTGAACAGAAACTCAGCCACGGCGAGCGCACTAAACACCACTTATCAAAACCCTCTTCTCAGACATCCATCTTCCGACCCCGCAAACGGAAAAAAAACTCCTCTGCCACAAAAGAGGAAACAGGGCGTGACCTCGCCCCGCCCTTTTATCAATTATCTCAGCCCACCCCCCCCCACCCCCCCACCCCCCACCCCCCCCCCCGCACAGAATATCTACCATGGTACAGAAAGGACCGCTGGGTCTGAGATGACCGACACACAGCAACACCCCGACCCACCGGTGGCGCTGTTGTCCCCACAGCAGCTGGAGTCGCAGTGGGCGCGGAGCAGGGACACCTCGCGCTCCAGCATCTCGATGCGGGTGGCCAGCTGCTGCACGGTGGTGGCCGACGGACAGCCACACGCCGCCTTGGGGATGTTGATGCGGTGGGTGAACGTCACCTGGACATGGAGCAAGGGGGGAAGGGCCATTGTCAGGAAAGGCTTTTAAACAGGTAGTGCACAGAGCGCTTACACATTCACATTTATTTATATATATATATATCAAACATTCATCTTTTAACCACACGAATGAGTAGAATACCTCTATCACAAAACAGGAAAATATGTATATTTTCCATGCACATATATATAGTATACTTTTTTCCTAGACATATCTTTTCTTGTAAAGTTATATAACAACATTTACTTTATATCCATGATCCAAAAAAATTAGGACACCTTATACTTTTGTTTGAAGGAGCCAATGGAAAGGGACTGTTTTTTGCAGCTTGCTTCGTACACGGTTCAAGTTTACTTTGTTTTGACACTACATTTCTACAATGTACATTCAGGAGCTATCTAACATAGCTTTGGGCTACAGAGTTGCATCCTGGTTAGTGTTGAATCCACATTGATCCTTCCTGCTGTTAGATTCGTCACAAAGCTTGTTTTGCAAATGAAAGAAGACTGAAAAAATACTGCGGAGCAACAGATGAAATGTGTTCTCAACCGACCGTGAATGCGCTGAAATACACGACTAGTCGCACGCTTTTATTTTGTAAGAGATTAAAGGAGTGTTTTTTTGTGGCTCCTTCCTGCCACTGAGGGACAGCAGATAATAAATCACTTCAGAATCAGACATGGATCCCAAATAACTGCCGGCTGAGATAAAACACTGTTACCGTGAATTCTCATAAATTACTGGCCCACGATATTACCGTCATTATAATCCAATTATAATCCATCACTCATTTGATTCGATGTCATTACATATTCCTCCCTCATCTTTCTACCTCGATCAATGGATTCCTTCTCCAAACAATAAAACACTTTTAATTAAAAGATAAAAGCTACCTGGCTGTCGGTGTCCACGGTCTGCTCTGTGTACTCTGTGGGCCCAGCCAGAGCCTCCATGGGGGGTCGGGATCCCAGATCCGCTCGGACATCTGGCAGGAGAGACAACAAGGGTTCATATTCACGTTGGCCACCTTAGCAGGCAGTAGTAGCAGTCGGTTTAGTGCTATTTTTAGCTGATGCTGTCAGAGTGTGTGTGTGTGTGTGTGTCTGTGTGTGTGTGTGTGTGTGTGTGTGCGTGTGTGTGTGTGTGTGTGTGTGTGAATGTGTGTGTGTGTGTGTGTGTGTGTGTGTGTGTGTGTGTGTGTGTGTGTGTGTGTGTGTGTGTGTGTGTGTGTGTGTGTGTGTGTGTGTGTGTCTTTGCATTTGTCAATGATGTGTGTGTATCTTTGTCTGCGTGTGTGAATGTGTGTGTGTGTGTGTGTGTGTGTGTGTGTGTGTGTGTGTGTGTGTGTGTGTGTGTGTGTGTGTGTGTGTGTCTTTGCATTTGTCAATGATGTGTGTGTATCTTTGTCTGCGTGTGTGAATGTGTGTGTGTGTGTGTGTGTGTGTGTGTGTGTGTGTGTGTGTGTGTGTGTGTGTGTGTGTGTGTGTGTGTGTGTGTGTGTGTGTGTGTGTGTGTGTGTGTGTGTGTGTGTGTGTGTGTGTGTGTGTGTGTGAGTGAGTGAGTGTGTGAGTGAGTGTGAGTGCATATAGATGCAATTGTTTGCATGTAAAGGTGTACGTGCGTGTACAAAACACCTCCTGTGTGTGTACGTGTGCCTGTGTGCGTATGTGTGTGTGTGAGAGAGTATGCATGCGTGTGTTTGTGTGTGAGAGTATGTGTGTGGGTGTGTTTGTGTGTGTGTGTGAGTATGTGCGTGTGCCTGTTTGCGTGTGTGTGTGTGTGCATGTGTGTGTGCCTGCAAGATAACAGATAAAGTCCATCCACTACACAGATGGACAGGAGGCCGATGTCACGTTTCAATCCCAAATGATCACCTGGAGCGGAGGAGGACTCCAGGTCCACGGAGCAGAGAGACTCCATGGGCACATTGATGTTGTACACGTGGTTGAAGACCACAGCTTGCTCCCCGAGGCTCTGATTGGACAGAGCGGCAGAGGCCAGAAACTCCTCCCCCGGGGCCTGCCTCTTCACTCTGACGGTGCGCACCAGCTTACTGTCCCCCGAAGGAGCAGCGAGAGAGGGCGTCTGAAGAGAGAGGAGAGAGAGAGAGGGAGCGGGGGAGAGAGGGGAGGAGAGAGGGAGGGGGACAGGGAGGGAGAGCGAGATAGAGACAGGGAGGGAGAGAGGGAGGGGGACAGGGAGGGAGAGAGGGAGGGGGACAGGGAGGGAGACAGAGAGACAGAGAGTGGGATGGAGAGAGACAGAGAGAGGGAGACAGAGAGTGGGATAGAGAGAGGGAGAGAGAGGGAGAGAGAGAGATAGAGAAAGATAGAGGGAGAGAGGGAGAGGGGGTTGGAGAGAGGCAGAGAGAGGGAGAGGGAGGGAGGGAGGGAGAGAGAGGAGAGAGGAGAGAGAGCGGGGTTGAGAGGGGAGGAGAGAGGGAGGGGGACAGGCAGGGAGAGCGAGATAGAGACAGGGAGGGAGAGAGGGAGGGGGACAGGGAGGGAGACAGAGAGACAGAGAGTGGGATGGAGAGAGACAGAGAGAGGGAGACAGAGAGTGGGATAGAGAGAGACAGAGAGAGGGATGGAGAGAGACAGAGAGAGGGAGAGAGAGAGATAGAGAAAGATAGAGGGAGAGAGGGTTGGAGAGAGGCAGAGAGAGGGAGAGGGAGGGAGGGAGGGAGAGAGACGGAGAGGGGGAGAGAGGGAGAGAGGCAGAGCACGGGAGATAGAATGAGGGGGAGGGACAGAGAAACAGCGAGAGAGAAAGAGAGGGAGAGGGGAGAGAGAGACCAAGACAGAGAGAGAGAGTGCATCATAACTGGCACGATAAAATAACGCATTGTTTTGGCAGGCCGAACGCATACAATTTCAGATGAAAACCAATTTATATTTTTGGTATCTGCGGTGCTCTGAATTAATTCATGAATATTTTAAATTATTATTATACTGATAGAAACGACATAGAAATTATTAAGTGCTGAAATATTCTTTAAAAATGGCGATGTGACCGTGAGCTGAGATGTAATGTCAGCATTATTTAATACCTGGGGATCGGGGGAGGTCAAAAAGGAAGGAGGCATGAGATGATGGCCATGGGTAAGGGAAAGTGAAAAAAAAAACACTTGAAATACAAGTGTACGAGGGTTCTCCTTTTAAACATATTGACTCTATCAGGTCAATAAATGCCAATTCCCCTGAAAACGATGCTGTTAGAAAGCAATAGTTGGACACAACAGCGGTGAATGTTGGGTGACATCAGCGCAACCTTAAGAAAATCTCTGGTGTTGGTCTGGGAGATGGAGAGACCAGAGGCATGTCTCATTAGCACACTTGTTTACTGTTGCATTCTCATTAAGGGTAAGATATGCAAAAATGGATTGAAATTTCTTGACAAACATTCTGGTTTGAAAAAAATAATAACACTAAACTGAAGGTTTTCAAAAAGTGGCCCAGTGTGTGTGTGTCTGTGTTTATGTGTGTGTTTGTGTGTATGTGTGCATGTGTTTGTATGTGCGTGCAAGCATGTGTATGAATATGTGTTTCTGTGTGCGTGTGCCAGTGTGTGTGTGTGTGTGTGTGTGTGTGTGCGTGCGTGCGTGCGTGCGTGCGTGCGTGCGTGCGTGCGTGCGTGCGTGCGTGCGTGCGTGCGTGCGTGCGTGCGTGCGTGCGCACATGCGTGTCCGTGCATTTGTGCCGGCCTTCATGGAGTGCATGTACAAAACCACATTGAATATCGGAAGGGTGAACCAAACAGTGTTTCCATTTTCGAAACGAATTTGAGCGCTGTGGTACTCCATTGTTGGAGTGCTGCTTTGTCCGTGTGTGCTGTGAGTTACCTGTAAGGCCAGAGACAGAGCCAGGGTCAGCATCCAGGCTGCTGCAGGCTTCATTGTTCTGGAAGGTTTCTGCAAAAGAAGCATGCTGGCGACACAGTCCTCCACAAAGCTCTCCTCCCGCCCTTCACCGGCCGGGGAACAACGCACACTAAAGGAGGGTAACACAAGGCACAGAGAAGGACGATGTTATGGGAGACAGCCGAGAGAGAATAAAAACAAACCTACCCATGTGATGCAGTGTAGATATATCACAGCACTGCAAACACAGATCACCAACTCACCATTAACATCCATGTCATGTCATAACTGCATTTGATGATATTGATCTACTTCACAGTGATTATAATGCTTGGTTAAGGCGTTTCAGTTTCTATATAGCAAGCAGCGGGTGCGAATAAGCTTGGGTAGAAACCTTACATGCAGCCCATCTTTGCCAAGATCAACCTTGTAATAAAGATTCCTGCATTGTTCCTGACAAGTAAACAGATTAATAAACTAAAATACATTCTCTGTGTGTACATTCGTGAACGGCCTTGGTGGGAGTTGAACCCCTGGCAGTGCTGACGGCCTTGGCCTTACCAAGGGCAGCTACACCGGCCCCAAAAGTTATACATTCAAATTCGAGTGTGTGTGTGTGTGTGTGTGTGTGTGTGTGTGTGTGTGTGTGTGTGTGTGTGTGTGTGTGTGTGTGTGTGTGTGTGTGTGTGTGTGTGTGTGTGTGTGTGTGAGTGTGTGTGTGTGTGTGTGTGTGCGTATATGTGTGTGTGTGTGTGTGTGTGTGTGTGTGTGTGTGTGTGTGTGTGTGTGTGTGTGTGTGTGTGTGTGTGTGTGTGTGTGTGTGTGTGTGTGTGTGTGTGTGTGTGTGTGTGTGTGTGTGTGCGTGTGTGTGCAAACATTAGCATTAGCTCAAATCTCGCCACTAATAAATAAATAAACGCCTTTGATGGGAGGATTTAAAACGATAAATAAAGAAAGGCCCTAATCCCTGGAAGGGATCCCTCTGCCATGGATTAGCGGGAGAACATGGAAGAACCTTTGAACACATTTTCTTCAGCTCTACACCAAACATTTGATCTCTCCGGCGTGAGCGAGGGATAACAACAACAGCAGCCACAACACGACGCACCGTGTGAAGGGTGAAGGGTTTGACGGGTGGATCTGGAGCAGGGAGCGGGGTTTAGAGACGTCGCTGTACAGTAATCCTCTCTCTCTTTTCAGAGCGGAGACACTGACTACACGTCCCGTGTGTGATACGGATACCGTATGACCTGTCACCGGATCGCGGTTGTTTTAAAACAAAGGATGTGTACCGCTCGCGCACAAAGCATACGAATCACGGTAAAGCGACAGCCCGTCAGACAGACGACTGTGATGTTAATGATATCTTTATACCGTTTGTTTGTTTGTTTGTTTGTTTGAAATACAACTGGGAAAAGGGATCGCCTACGGTTTATGATGATTGGAGTAAAAGGAGGTTGATTTAATTAGAATGAATTGTTTCTTTTCATCGGGATACAATGCATGCTGCTCTGAAAACAGGGGATCATATTTGGTTTATTAATGAAGTTTGTGTTACAAATTATGCATATCTAGGTTATCTTTGTTCCCTTATTTTCTCTATCACTCTCTCTCTTTCTTGCTCACTCGCTCACATAAACACACACACACACACACACACACACACACACACACACACACACACACACACACACACACACGCGCATACAAACACACACACACACACACACACACACACACACACACACACTATCCTGGCCTGCAGAAGTGAACCCCTGCTCCATGCTAGGCTGGTGCGTTTTCTCATTATGTCTCGCTGGCTCCGATGTCACTAGAAAGAAAAATGCATCGCTCAGAACTCCCCTCCACACCCTATTCTATCCCCCGCGCACGCGAACAAAAGAAGAACGAGAATACGATGGCGCTGTCCCTGATTCTCGTGCTGTCCCCCCCCTACTTTAAAAAGGGGTTCAACGGTTAGATTTGTCACTTTAATTCATGAGGCGCCCGGCCCCTCGATGGCGCTGAGTGGATCTGCTGAAGAGGAGGCAGAGGAGGGGTGGAATTCTAATTGAGGAAGATGTGGTGTCTAAGGGGGAGATGGCAACAGTGATGAGGGCTCATTTGAAGAGGCCCTCCACCCGACTGCAGGATCTAAAGGAGCCTGACGAGTGAGCTGTGTGAAGACAAAAGGATTCAACCATGTGTACGTTTTCACAGCATGGTGGCAGACACGTACAGGGAAGCACTGGTACAACGTTATCTTAACTGGATTGGACTTGGCAAACTAGATTCTAAATTGCAGAGGAGATCCAAGCGCCACGGACCTAAGAATAGTGTGCATTATAATGTCATGTAATAATAGGAATTTAAAGAGCTGACTTTGCCTGAAAAAAAACTCAAGCAATTTGCTGAGAAGAGATGCAGGTGGATAGCTCGGCCTTTGGGACACCAATATAAACATTGTCTGTACGTGTATGTGCGTTCAAGGCTGAGATTTTTTCTGGTGTGTGTGTGCGCGCATCCGTATGTGTGTGCGCATGGTGTCTGTGTATGTCTTTGTGTTTTCACGTGCGTTTGTGTGTTTATATGTGTGTGCCAGAATGTGCCTGGCAACGCACATGTGTGTTCTACCCTTGATACAGACAGAGTGTTCCTACCACTGTATGTGTGGGCAGGACTCTGTTGGCAGCTGGTCAAACCGTGCAGCTCACAGTGGCCGCCGCGGTAGCCGTGTTCGGCAATCTTGTATCAACATCCTGCATCGCATGTAAGGGAAGGTAGGCAGGCAAGCACTCTCAGCCAGGGCCTCTCAGGGCCTCACACACACACACACACTTGTGTGTGTGTGTGTGTGTGTGTGTGTGTGTGTGTGTGTGTGTGTGTGTGTGTGTGTGTGTGTGTGTGTGTGTGAGCCAGCTGGAACAGCGCTTATCACCACACAGGCAGGTATCTTCATCAGGTTAGGTAGCAAGCGAGGCGGAGTCCAGACTTATATTTGACTCTTATATTTGCCCAGAAACGGGGAGCCCCCGACACTCTCTCTATTTATTTTTTATCAGTCAGGTGTGTGTTGTGGAGTTCCTTGATCCAGATCGTATGCTTCGTATTGATCTAGGTGTTGACTCCTTCCCCAGGTTCATGCTGTGAATGTTGATAGAGACGCTCATGGTTGCATGTACACCTGGGTGGTACTGCTGTCGTGTGTGGTGTTATGCAGTCTACACAAACACTCGTAGTTGTGTTTATGCATGTGTGCCCCTGTTTGTGTGTGTGTGTGTTGTCGTGCGTGTGATCCCAACGGTGGAGTAATAAAAAATAGAAAGTCAGTGAAGGTTAAGTTCATATTGCATCCTGTACTGCTTATGTACACTATGTTGGCCGCTCTTGATTTTTATTTTATGAATTGCTTTGGCCTTGTTGGAACATAACGTAACCATAAACTCCCAGTCGCCGCGCCAACCTCTCCCTCTTCCTCTCTTTTGGCTCCAACGCTGAAAACGCAAACTCTTTCTACCCCCGGGGACCCGACTCGTGTGCGGTTAGGCTCTGGTCTTACACGCCACGTGCCGTTAAAAACCTTTTGCAGATTTGCCAAGAGGTGTACCGGCGAGACGCATACAGATGAGGAAGAGGACGGGCTCGGACGAAGCCGACCGGAACAGGTCTTCTCCGCGGCCATTAGCCCCGGGCGCTTTCCCCCTTCCACTCGCGTTCTCAGGAGTCGTTGATAACAGGCCTCTGTTCTCAAAGGACGTGATGATGGTCGGCTGACAAATGGCCTCGCGACGCTTCCTTTGCTCACTTTCCCCGGCGTGCATAAAAAGATGGAATTGCCCTCTTCATCATCTTTGGCCACAGAAACCCCCCCTCCCCCATGGTAATCTATCGCCGGCTGGCAGAGAAGTGTCTACAGTTGGATGTCCCTGGGTTTGGAAGGATCAACTTCATTCGTCCTCGATGTGCGTTTAGGAGATGGAAACATGGGAAGGACTGCCGTTCACTGCTTTGATGTTTTTCAGAGAGATGAAAATATAATATGGTGGGTTGTCCTCTGGGTAAACGCAGCCAAAGGACTTTGGCCAACGGCGTAATGTGTTTGTAGTTGCTTATTGCATAAGACTTTAGCTTATCGCTGCACTATACTCTTATACTCTATGGATATATATATAGATATATATATATATATAGTTTCCAAAGTCACAGGATAAGTTTGAAAGGCAGTCAAAGTTACGTGAGGTTTTGTTCTTCAGTCGTCAGGTCACGGTTTCGACCCAAGCCTGCAAGCGTTTTACCATTTTGTTCTCTTCTTTTTGGACAGTTGCCCTATTGAATTGGGATTGAATCAAAAACGGATGTGAAGGTCAGTGTGTGTCCACTCTTAACCATGGAATGATGCATAAAACGCTTTGTAGAAGTCAATATTGACCGAAACTAATGAACTCTTTCACCGTTTAACAGCAGGGGACTTCAGCAAAGAATTTTGCTCTGAGAGCACACAGTCTATGCATCCATTACTTCAGTACAGAGACATGGCATCATGTCCATTTTTTTTTTTAAGTCAGTTGCCCTTCATAACATTCAGTCTTTAAGGGCTACGAAGACGCTCCAGGACTACTAGCTTAATCTACTGTTTTATGTAACACAGGGTAGGATTTCAGATATACTCATACACACACACACACACACACACACACACACACACACACACACACACACACACACACACACACACACACACACACACACACACACACACACACACACACACACACACACACACACACACACACACACACACACACACACACAGACGTATGAACAGGCCCCCTGGCTCAACGCAGCACATCGGTACAGGCCAAAGAAAAACACCACTGATGTACCGATGGCTCACTGGCGGCCAGGCGGCTTGGCAGAAACACAAAGGGTTAATTAACTCCATCACACGTGCGCACAGAAAAAAAAAAGGAAAGCTATTCACATGCTCACAAGCACACATGTATCATTTTTGTCACTGTTTGCATCCCTTTCATTTTAACAGTGGTCCACCCGCTTGGATTGCAATAGGATCTGACAGCATGGGGGCTCTCCACACAGCCAGCGATTGGAAGTGCATGAGTGAAATCAGATGCAATCTGAATGGCCTCGTAACAAACTCTGTGGTTGTATGTGTGGGAGTGTGTTAAAGTTCCCGTGAAAGAGGGGATGACACGCAGCAGAACATTTTATTGAATTCATGTATAGCACTCATTCCCGAAATTAAATATGATTATAATGATGATTATTATCATTATTGAAGAAGAAGAAGAAGAAGAAGAAGAAGAAGAAGAAGAAGAAGAAGAAGAAGAAGAAGAAGAAGAAGAAGAAGAAGAAGAAGAAGAAGAAGAAGAAGAAGAAGAAGAAGAAGAAGAAGAAGAAGAAGAAGAAGAAGAAGAAGAAGAAGAAGAAGAAGAAGAATCACATCCCATTGATGGATAGGTGGGAAGAGATAAATGAAATGTTGAGGCAAAACACTTCAAATCAGCTGGGGGCTGCAGCATCAGTTAACAGGGACACTAGAGGTGTCCTTACCTTACCTAGCCATCTGCCATGCCTTATTATCACACACATTACCATAGTACTCTATCAGGAAGTCTGTTCAGACACAAACATGTTTTAAGTGGGTGTGTGTGCATATGTGTGCGTGTGTGTGCGTGTCTCTGTACCTGCATCTGATTTGACGCGGACAGTATGTGTGTGCATCCGTGCATATGCATGTCCATCTCTACCTTTTACAATAGCTCAGTAGCTGTGTAAGCCTTTGTCTTCCGTCTAAACGCTAGAGGACAACCCAGGGCACACATCTCTCACTGCAGGCCCAGGATGCATCTCTCCTCCACGCCTGAAGTCTGACGGGCTACCCGGGCGGGAGGGGCGATCAATCGGTGCGGCAGCCTGGTGATGTCACCTCTTTATCCCGCCACACTCCACAGTCATCCTCTTCATCTTATTAGGACTTTATGGTGATCTTCTTCTTCTCACCATATTATGACCCTTTGTTCAGTTTTTGTTTATGTAACTCAGCCAAACGTTCTCAGTCACATCACAGCAAACAAGGGAATCATTCTATGTGCATATACCTATTACCTGCTCCAGCGGAAGGCTTCTTCAGCAGATTAAACGTAATTTTCTCTCTCTCCTGCACTCAGTCAGTCAGTCAGTCAGTCAGTCAGTCAGTCAGTCAGTCAGTCAGTCTGTCAGTCTGTCTGTCTGTCTCTCTGTCTGTCTTCCAGTGGCTCTATTATCCTACCTTTAATATTCTCATTGAAGGGGAGCCACAACCTCCATTTGCACAGGCTAATGGGCAGCCACCTCAACGGGAACACAACAGCCATGGCAGCCCTCTCCCATGTGGTTTATCACTCCCCCCCACACTCCCCCCCACACTCCCCCTCACACTCCCACCACTCTCCCGTCTCACTTCCACGCTTTTGTTATTCTTTGCAACTCTCTCTCTCTCTCTCTCTCTCTCTCTCTCTCTCTCTCTCTCTCTCTCTCTCTCTCTCTCTCTCTCTCTCTCTCTCTCTCTCTCTCTCTCTCTCTCTCTCTCTCTCTCTCTCTCTCTCTCTCTCTCTCTCTCTCTCTCTCTCTCTCTCTCTCTCTCTCTCTCTCTCTCTCTCTCTCTCTCTCTCTCTCTCTCTTCTAAATTTCTCTCTGGTACTACAACACAAGCCTTTTCTCATTACTCTCATCATTCTAGCCAATTGCCTTGTCTTTCTGGATCATTGGGCAATGCTCATTGGCCGCACCTGCAACCCTGGGCTTTCACCGGTCGTCTTCGCACTCCCAGGGCTCCTCTAAAGCATCGGTGGAAACCAACAAATGGATTTGGAATGAAAGCGAACAACACTCCGTGATGCCAATGATGACTGGCTGTGTGGGGGTGTGTGTGCCTAAAGCAAAAAATACCTTCTTTTTTTTTGATCTGCCAAAATGAACAAAAAATGGCCTCTACGCAAATAAAGGATAGAATGGTTGAGATTTGATTCCTTTTGTAAAGAATTATTTTTGAATTAAAATGCAGTACATCTGTAGCGCAGATGTGTTCGCCCATTATCACGTCAGTGAATCGATGTCAGTGAAATTGGTTATAAAAGAGATATCACATGAAATTAATGCTATGAGACTTAATTCCATTTCAAAATGTATAAATCTCAACATAGTCAGGTTTTAGTGTTTTAAGGTAATTTAAACCAATATTTGTTGCATAGCATGATTGTCCTTAAAATGTCTGTTATTTGGCCTCAAAACCTAAAAGTCACAGATTGAACTAGACAATGTTCTCAGTAGAGCACAGACCTCTGCCAAGGAAAAAGCTTGATAGATTGGGGCTAGCTTGGAGGGAGCCAATACCTCAGCCCAATGATACCCAAGAAAGCCCGGTTTTGAGATTAAAAAACAGTCATGAACCCCTTGGCAAAATAGGCAGGATACACTTTTGATGGTGTTATAAAAATCTATCCGAGCTTATGCCCCCTCTTACTTGGCCAATAACCAACATATCCACCAAATTTGGTCTAAATCTGTGCTCAACTTTTTGAGATATCCCGCTCACAGACAAATGCCACTACCATGCCCCCATTTTGGCTGATTTGCAAGAAAGTTAATAAATTCTTATTTGGCCAACAACCAACCTACCCACCAAATTTGGTTGACATCTGTGCTCAACCCTTTGAGAAATCCTGCTCACAGAAAACATAACCTCAATGCCAAAGGTAATCTTTGGATGTATTTATGTATTTCTTAGTTATGTTAAGTTATGATCAAAGTTATGATCAAATATTGTTTTACTGGCTTGCTGAACCTATGAATTTATGTTCTCAAATTTGCCTAGATCTGTTTATTCTATATTTCTGCCTGTGTGTATGCATGCAGTCGCTTCTGTTACGTAAGCTACATAAATAGTCACAAGTTGTTCTCCTCATGCACTTCGTCAAAACATCTGCGCTCTGAATTAATCATCGACACCGAGAGACCTACCGGTGCTTGTGAGACTGAAAGAGCAAGCCGGCCTAAAAATATATGAAATATATATCTGTAAAGATATAGAGAGAAAACTGAAATAGAGAGGAAGAAATCAAAGTTAAAAGACCCCAGCAGAGGGAAGATAAAAGGTGGGATTCAGTTAATGGACATGGGAAAGTTTCCAAAAAAGAGAGAGTAAAGAAGGTGATGTATCTTCCTATGCTTTTTGGTTGACCCAAAGCTATGGGGAAGAACTAAAGGGAGACATGCGGTGTACCAGCAGATGAATGCCTTCTGCTCTTATATTATGCCCTGTAACGATGGACATCTCTTAGCAGAAGCCATTTCCCATTTCAGTGCCAGTCAATTTGGTAAAAAAAAAAAAAAAACTAATTGAGATAGGACTAACACACAGAGCTAAAAGTTGGATTGTGGGGCAATTTTGAATTGAAGCAAATTATAGTCATTTATTTAACTCATAACATTGAAGTCTTGTTGGTTTTCTAGCCATTGGCGCTCTATTTGTCGAGCGTATTGGTAAAAACAGTTGGCTGTAATCACACATCTGACATCACAATCACAGACAATGTTAGCATCAATAAAGCAGCTATGAAACGCTGCTGCTGAGGCTAATTTGAAGGGCAAACAAGATCAGAGATGTGGTCTTAGGAAGATTAAAGTTCCAGGCTCATTATTGGCTGTATTTATTACAAGAAGCTATTTATTCATGTATTGCTTTGCATGTTTTGTTTGGACATTTGTTTAGTCATTTCTACATCATCAATTTAAGCAGGTCTTGGGTCGCTAATGTAAATTAGCAATTAGTGTGTGTTCTTTGTGGATGTCACAACACATAGTAGACAGCTATCATGGGATTGCTGATAGGTTTCTGTTGTTCCATTAACTGGTCAGGTTCATTTGAATCTCTAGTATAGGGACATTTAGACATGGCGCACAAATTGTCTGTCAATGTTAGAAGCGACGCTAGAGTCACCACTGCTGGGATGAGTGGGAGGAGATACCAGATCCACACACAGGATCTTAAAGTGTAAAATAACAACAACTTATCAGAGAGGTTTGTATCCACTAGACACCTGCATAATATATTGTCGGGAAATGTCAAAGAGTCTATTTAATATACTTAATAAACAATTTTGGTTAGTTAATGAACTCTGCCTTGGAAAGACACTCATCTGATGCCAACACAGCACACATCACACTAACCGACTCCATTACAACAACCAACAAGTCCCGATTTTTTAAGTCGGACACCTTGGCAATCTCTCGTGATCAAAATCGGCTGTCACCAGGGATCCCCCCCACAATAAACAAAAAACAATCCTAACATAGCCCACCCCACACCGCAGGATAATCTGGCAAAAATAATCAGTGCCATCAACAAATCTGGGATTTGGCGGAAGGGGTACAACGGGCACAACATCGGGCTAATTATCCTGTAGTGAGTACACAGCATTAGATACAAAGCCCTGTGAGTTCCTATTGTGTGGTTTCATGCTGACTATGTCAACTTGGAAAACCCTTTGAAAATTAGATGACCAGGGTTGGAATTCAAATAAAAAAGGGAATGTAGTCCATCAGCCAAAGACGGTTGTCAAATAGAGATATGGCCCTCCCGTCAACACATATATATCGACATGATCCAATCAGTATGATTGCTTGAAAATAATTAATGTTTTCATGAAAGTCATGTCGTTCGCCTGTTTTCTTGAAAGCCTGAATGTTGCGTTGCTTAAAAGTCTCCTGCCGCAAGGAATTATTGGACGGCATGATCTCATTTCCTTTGGAAAGTGTACCCCATACAAAGGGAGACGTTGACAAGAAAAGAAAAGCATTCAAACACCTTTCCTCAGCATTAAGATAATTCTTACAGACACATAAACCAACGTCAGGAGTCATTTTGGATCCTTCCTAAGCAAAAAATACTGTCTGACCGCAGCATAGATTCCTGTCCATGGACAATGCCTTGGCTACGACCCCTTTGCAACAATGTGCTGTTTCTGTTGAAATCATATATTCACCACGGCTGTAAGTGAAGTAAAGCACCTTGCAACGTGTCAACGGTTCATGTGAATGTTTCTTTAAACACGACTTTCCATCTGTCAAACTAATCTCTCTGAAAAGCATTTTAATTAACCAGCTTGAGACTTTGTTTGATAAGTATGAGACTAGAACGGCATAATAATGTATTCCTACGCTGGTCAGAGTGTTCTGGGGCTACTATTATGATTCAATGGCATCAAGAGTGCGAGGCATTTTAAATTCATGGAAAAAGCTGTTCTTCGGTGATGCCTGAGTAGCACTCTTTGCAATTTAAACACTGTCAAGTGCCTCGGTTTCAGTGATGCTTTTGTTATTCATTCTCTCTGTCTCTCCCGTTTTCTCCTCTTTCCCTCTTCGCTTTCCTCTACTTATTCCTCCCTCACACTAAGGAATTACCTGAGAAAAAACATTGAAATAGGCCCCCCTTCATATAAATCATTTGTTTATTGTCTTCATTCCCTGTATTGTCTTTCCATCAGTTTTTTTGTGTTAACGTTCCAAGTGGAGCAGAAATGACAGGGTATTTATTACCTCCTATATGTTTCATAATCAATGAAGCCAACATAACTCAACTAAAGTCACCCTCTAAAAAGGGGGTTAAGGGCAACACAAGACTAAGGCCCGGAGGCATGACGAGCTGTCAGTCAGAGCCCAGCATGGTGTCCTGTAGATATGGTTGAGGGGAGTGGCATGTCCCTGGATGTCTCCCGTCAACTCAATCACCATTCCATGACAGAGGGAAGGGCTGTTTTTCAACGGGAATTTACTGTAGTATGGAATGACGCTGATTCTGTCTAGCTCAGCTTCTAGGGTATTGCTTCAACACAGCTAGAGTTAGGGGTTGGATTCCAACTAGGGCCATCCATATATTCAGGGGATTTTTGACAAGAGTGTCCATTTCGGCAAGAAATGTGTTGCTTGAAGCTGATTTGCTGTGGTCGGTTTAAAAGTTGTTAAGAGTGAGAGCAGAAACAAGCAGAATACAGCAGAATAGAGCAAGATCAACAACCGAAAATGTGCACCTTTATCTCTCACCCCTCTCTCCTTACGTTTCTCCATCATGTTGCATTCCCGCACCTTTGATTGACAGGCCAGATGGATTCCTCTAACAAATCATGGAATTGATTGGTCAGAAATGAGACTGGAGCAGTCAGTGTCAGGCTCATTCGACAGAGGCAGGAGCAGTCGACTCGAGACCGATATTCTCACAGTGCATTTCTCCCACTTATTCACTAAAATAAGAGCTCTTAAATCGTACCTAGAACATCTATAATGGCATTAGTACAAGAGTTTGGTTGAATTAGATTTGCATTTTTTTCTTGACAGGCATAGCATAGAATATTTTTGTCGTACGCCTACCACCACTGCGTTTTATACTCGAAATAGAACGATTTAAAACAACAAATATATAATACTTGTTGACTTTATTCACTATTCAGTGAATAAAGCATTCCTCATTTTTCTTTGCCTTGCTGTGTATATCATATGTATCCCATTGTATTGCATTGTAATGTTATCATTAATATTTTGTGTTCATTTGTGTTTGCTAAATAAACAAATCGGGAACATAAGCAGCATCACTGGCTTACCATGGCTGTTGTGCAGTAATAATCGTGTATAAAGGGGACGCTGGCACTCTTAGCCGAGCCACTGCATGTGTATTCATCAGTTTATTACCGTTTGCATATAAGGTGTTCTGCAAAAGATCTTGATGACAATTGTGTTGGAAACTTAAAAGTCAAAGGTTGTCAAAGGAGACAATATAAAGATTTATTTTCCTCACCGTGGTGTTTTGTGTTCAACTTTCCTTGCCCCTCCATGACACACACTCGGTTGGGAGAACTACCATCATTGTAATGTTCCCCATCAAACATACCTTCCGCCGTATGGACTTTGAAATGCTGCACGCCGACTGAGCACACCGGATCCCTCTTGGCATACGAATCATTCTCCACTCTGATTGTCTTCTGTTTCACTAACTTTCTCATTAAAATCCTGGTACACAGCACTATCTAATATCTATCCGCCAGAAATTGAGTTCGCTGTCACATTAGAGAATGAAAATCTGAAATAAGAAATTGCACTGACAGGAAGGAGTGGAACCGTATTTTCTGATATGCCCTAGGGCAAGTTGAGCATTTTATTGAGCTGTCAAAAGCCTAAAATACCCTGGCACCTCAATATCTGTCAATACTAACTGGAAAGAAATAATTCAAGTAGTGGTGGACAGAAGTGTAATTGAATTCACAATATTGCCATGTCTTTTCTACTTTAATAATGATTTTCCTGAATCCTAAATTATATAACATCAATCATCAATCTCAGGACCTTAATCTCTGTCTCTGCTACCAATTATTGATCCCAGACGGCTTAGATTGGTAAAGCTTCCATTATTGATTAAGCACAGTCACATCACTGAGGCTTTAACCATTGATCCACTAAGGATCAGACTAGATAATGACAAGAAACCATTTCCTAATTGGTGGAGCTACGTGAGGACATACTAATGGCGCTCAAATTGCTAATCAAGCCACGTTGAAGTTGATATGGGTTTCACAGTTGCGTAAAGAAAACTAATATTGTGATATCTAATTGATTGACCATTTCATGCTATTACGTAAACTCTAAAATAGGCTGTGGTTAGCCTCTTGATGTAATTCATTTATTTGATATTTTGCATCTAATAACTAGTAGCACCAGTTGCTATATGTTAGCCTTGAGCTTAAAGAAGGAGGAAGATAGTCAGAGCTAAATAATTCAGGCCTCCATGCTGCAATGGAGGGCCAAAACATCTGATTCTCACGGTATCAGTGTCAGGTGGAGATCTAGAGGGATGAGAAAATACTAAATGGTGTGTCACGGAGATAGGGAGAAACTTGGATATCTTCAGGAAGGTGTGAACGAGAGCGGTCGTACGATGAAAGCTTCCCACTGAGAAAAGAACAGAAGTCGAGCATAAAACTCAAAGCTCAAAAGCTCATTCTCTCTTCCTGAAGACGTTATAACTCAAACAATTATTGGGTGAGAATTAAAAATGACCGCACAACGGGGCAAAAAAATTAACAACACCAACTAGGTCAGGATGGGTGTGTGTTGCTGCTCACAGTTCAATAAAAAACATCCTTTGTTGGTGTTTTTGAATCCATTTTCCTCTTTCTTCAGGCAACAGTAAAACGTGCCTCTCTAGTGTGGGCCAGTGGAGCGGTTTACCTCAACTACGAACACAATCAAATGCATGGCGTGTTGTGGGGGGGGGGGGGGTCTACGACGAGACACATTCATCTTGCGTGACGTGAAGTGCGTCTTTACGACACTCATGTGTGTAGAGATGTCGTTCCCGCTTAAATGGCTCTCCCGGAAAGGCGAATGAGAAAGATGCGATTCGCATTTCAATTTGGTATTCTCAACACCCCATCACGTCCTGCATCCTGAGTTCCCCCCGCTCCTCCGACGGTATAATGAGCCTTGTCAGCCACCGTAGACGCCAGAGGTATTTAGACACGGAGACGCCCCGGGAGGAGCTCGCCGTCGAGCCCCCGGACCGCCGCTCCGACAGCCCCGCCGTGATGGGCGCCGACACCGCCGCAGGGACCGTAATCCCCATTGATTACAAAGCTGAGATCAAAGGCTTCCACCGCTGTCACTCGCACCTCCCGTCTGCTCCCTTGTCTCGTCCTCCCTCACCCTTATTAATATCAGTGTCTTTCACTCGCTCTCGCTGTCTCTCTGTCTCTCTCTCCTCCTCTCTTGCCCTTTCACTATCGGTCTGCCCTCACTCACTCTCTGTCTCTCTCTCTCTTCCTCTCTCACCCTTTCACTATCCCTGTCTTCCGCTCGCGCTCTCTGTCTCTCTCTCTCTCTCTTCCTCTCACTCTCACCCTTTCATTATCACTGTCTTCCCCTTGCTGTCTCTCTCTCTCTGTCTCTCCCTCTTCCTCTCTCACCCTTTCAAGATCAGCATCTTCTCTCTGTCTCTCCCTCTTCCTCTCTCACCCTTTCAAGATCAGCATCTTCTCTCTGTCTCTCCCTCTTCCTCTCTCACCCTTTCACTGTCCCTTTGTTTTTCCCCCTCTTGTCCTTCCTCCCCTCTCTCCCCCCTCCCCCCCCTCCCCCCAGCCCCCCCCCCAGCTCCCTCAGCAGCGATCGACTGCCCTCTAATCGACAGTATTTCATTAAGACATCTGGAGCTCTAACAATCCCCATGACACTTCCCTCTAAAGCACAATCGTTCGGATCCTAAAACCTTGGGGGAGGTAGATGGGGAGAGGAACGGTCCCGATGCCGCCGCAGAGTATTGGAAAGTGTCCCCGCGTCTCCGCGGTCTGGCCATATCTTTCGAGAAACTCCCATCTGGCGACATTAGTATTGCTAACGCGACGCCGCACCTTTCTGAGCTAAGCCTTCTTTTGCGAGATACACAATGAAGTGAAGAAGTGTGGGGGATGAGAGAATTGAATTTCCACCGGATGATTCAATCATCGCCCGATAACGGGTCACGTCCAATCCCTTCGCATAGTTATTGAAAGGGGAAAAAAAAGATGGGATGATTTTCCAAGACGAGCTCCGGTGCCGGTGCTGATGCCTAGGGAAGCGCTCACACATTCTCCTCGCTGTCTGTTGTATCGCCTTTTAAAACCTCAAAGGCATACGGATTTTGAGCAAAGTGATGGATACGTGGAGAACTATTTGGCAAAGTTAACTTTGAAGTGATGACTCATTTGGGTATAACGGTTTATTGGATTGTATGTTTATAGATGGATTGCATATACAATCTCAATCTCAGTTTGTGTACACAAACACTTTCTAAGACTAAGTGGTGGTTGCATAGCCGGATACACGGTACAATGGGCGGATGTGAATAGCGGCAGGCCCATCTGTGCGTAAACATGAGTGTGTGTGTGTGTGTGTTTGTGTTTGTGTTTGTGTTTGTGTGTGTGTGTGTGTGTGTGTGTGTGTGCAAAGACAAGACCTTTAGTGGAAGAAAGTTCTCAGTCAATAACCGCCGTTCTCCACCTATACAAAGAAAGAGGAGGAGAAAATGAACAATAGTTAGGTTTGTATTGTTGTTTACACAAACACACACACACTCACACACACGTACACACACACACACACACACACACACACAAGGACACTCGTTTTACCAGAGAGCAGAGGAAAATAAACAAATACATTTGATGTAGCAGTGCAACATAGGGACATTTACAGCAAACATACACACAGACACACACACACAACAACAGATACACACTCACACACAGGGACAGCCCCGCTAGCAGCCACTATAAATTGCCTTAAATGAATTCAGGTCTTTCTAGACCTAAAGGCTATAATATAAAAGGTACCAGAGCTACACGCAAGCACACAATCCCTCTCTATTTCTCTCTCTCTCTCTCTCTCTCTCTCTCTCTCTCTCTCTCTCTCTCTCTCTCTCTCTCTCTCTCTCTCTCTCTCTCTCTCTCTCTCTCTCTCTCTCTCTCTCTCTCTCTCTCTCTCTCATAAACACACACACAACATAAGCAAACATTAATGTACACACACACACACACTTACACTCACAGACACACTTACGCACACGTACACGCACACGCACACACACACACACGCACACACACTGACAGACACACATACACAAGCGTATTCATGAAAGCAAATCATCTATTCCCCGGCAGGATTTCAGTGTTAACCCTCTGAGAGATAGAATGACAGCCTTTCGGGGCTGTGTTGTTTTATGCTGAGGGATTGCAAATTCCCTGCAAATTGAATTCTTTCCACATTGGTTTTATTACAGCAAAAAGGGTGTGTGGTCCCAAACAAATGGAAAACGTTCACCAGTCAAACACCCCTGGGCGTGATGGCGATATCTTCCTATCCTATGTAAGAAATCTAAACGCATAAAATATCGCAGTAATTATGTAAAAAAAAATAACACCTCATTCCTGAACAACAAACATTTATAATAAGTGTTAAGTTTTTCTTTAAATCCCATTTCAAAGCAATCCCACTGGTTTGGGAAGTAACAATTACCGTGGAGAAATCGTTCCAGGAGACGGCAGCATTGAGAAATCATCCGCTGTGAAATACAGAGCCATCCTGACAGGACGCAATGACGGGTATTGAAGCTCCAAATCAAATCCCAGTCACCTCGCGTACGCTGTGTGTCAGGGGCGGGCACGGGCTAAACGCCCGGCACGCTCCGACAGAACAACATGCAGACCAGGGGACGGCAGGTCGATTTGACGAATGGAGAAAAACGCTCCTGAACTCTGACCCTCTCCATGAATGGAGCAAAGATGACGTCACGTATATGTATCTATCGGAGGAAGATTCAACTGGGAACAGGGGTGTATCAGCATGAAAGGATCTGTCTGCCTCTCAGAAACCCATAAAAACAACATCTACAACTGTAATAGCAAGAGACAAAACGTGGCTGTCGACGTCTCATTTTCTTTTCATGGATCAGCACACACACACACACACACACACACACACATACACAAACACACACAAAAACAAACACACACACACACATGAAGGACATATACACACACACACACACAAAGAAATGCACCAAGGGGATGATTAAATATAAATTCAATTTTGCTACGCTGTCACAGTATTATATGTGTATTTATCAAAGTTTTTTTTACGGTGTAGTCATACTACAGTATTTATACTGTGACAGAGCAGATATCTATCCCATGCATAGCTGCCTAACCCATAACTGTGATAACAAAATAAAGTAGGCCTACTTTATTTGATTTGGGCAACAACACAATAAAAACAATAAAAGGCGCTTTGCCAAAGATGAAAAGGAGGGAGATTGTGCTAGAAGATCAACATAATGTAAAATGGCCTGCTATGAGTGTGAACATTAAGTTTAAAATGTGATTTTAAGCAGTTGTGAAAAATGAAGATAATTCAAACAAGGACACTCTCAGACTTGATAAAAGATTGAATGTTATTAATGCATATTTGCCAATTTCAATGGGCACACAGAAAGAGAGAGGCATGAGAAAGTAAAATACATGTGAAAATAACACTGACCTGATAGAAAGAAAGAAAAGTGTGATCTAAAAATAATGGATATGTTGTGAGAGAGAAGAAGAGAACAAATGTAGAGCAAGAAACATATCTGCGATACAATTGACGAGTAGGAAATTAAAACTAAACCAAGAAAGGAGTGAGCGGAAAGGAACAAAAACTGACCTAGAGAAGAAAGAAAAAGAAAGAAAAATGGAAAAAAAAGTGGTCAACAGTGCAAAAGAATGACAGAACACTGAGGAAGGAAAATGTCCAGCTAACTCGCACCTTCAAACCGCAGACCGACACAGAGGTTGTAGTACTGAGTCCAAAGACAGGGAAACACATTCAAACACACAGAGGTATAAGACTGAGTATCCCTGAACGGGCGAGTAAGGGGGGGGGGGGGGGGGGGGGGGGGTGCCTCTGTCAGTGTAATTTTAAATTAGTGAAGGAATCCATTACCACGATGTTGATGCAGCGGAGAATTCCTCACGCTAACCATTCGTCATCTGCTGTCACACCAAACGCTCGGCACCACTTTCATAGCCATGGAAAACGAGGCCGGAATACCACCTCCCTTACTACTGTTTCTACGACCAGCCAAGCGTGGAGCTGTTCTTCTGCCTTGCCGACAACGACAACAGCCTTCCTATTGGAGAACGATCTCAAGAGATGACAAGTTCCTTTATCCCAAAGAGACCCTTAAGAACATCGAAGAATTCTTATTAAATGGAAAATAGCTGATTATAATCATGCGATAAATACAATCCCGTCGATGCATTGCCTTTATTTTTACATTGTTTGAACGTTTTGTGTTTGTAAAGTTTAACAGGTTTTCTTGTTAGCCTTTAACAGAGTAAAAAAGGAATCAAGTTCATTCCTAATTATGGAAAGAGGGGCTTATCGGCAAAAACTGTTTCTTCAATAATGAAAACCCTTCATGCCATGAAATTCCCAAAAAAATCCATGCATATACATGATAAATAGGGTGTTTCAATTTAAACATAAATAAATGAAATTAATTGGAGACCGCCTCATTTGAAAGTACGACGGGGTGAAATATAATATAATATGTTCGTCCTTCTCCCCATATAATTAAAGTTAGTCAACCTGCCAACCTCATTATTCATCGTTCAATTCATGTTAGCCAAGCTGGCTTTCAAATATCACCATTTAATTTGGAAACAACTCTATCATGCCAACGAAACCATTATAGCTGCAGTGACTGTCACAGTTAATGCCTTGACTTAATTTACGCTAACCTAGGGATGGCTCAAAATTAAGAGGATGACTTGTTTAAATTTGACAGAGCAGGAAATGGCCTCGATGTCAACTCCAAACGTTTAGATCTATTACCTCTGCACCAATCAAACGTGTCTGCCCCACATTCTGTCATAATCAGTTGTACTTTCTTTTGCTGACTCATTTTTGGTTTAAGGAGCCTATTCAAACGATGGCCAGTCGACCAGTCTCCTTGGTGACTCAGTGGTCAGAATCAAACTCTCTAGCGACAAACAACAACCTGTATCACGTTTTCCCTGCTTAAAATCTGGGGAAATAATTTTCTTCACTGTAGTTATTCTACAGTGGTTCAACCACAATAGAACACTACTGTCGACCAATTGTGGCATTGACTGACTTAACTCCAAAGGAAGGTCCACACTTTTTGGATGTAAATTGGAATGGAAAATGTACATATTATATAACTTATCAATGATTTCTGCCACTCCAGCTAGGCCCACTTGCCGATGATGTGGTTGACAATTCAAAAAGCATTTAAATTGTCAAATGCGAATTAAAGTAAAACAGCAATTCTGTCCAAAGATTTGCGTCACCCTTGGGAACCAATATATAGACATAACTTTGTGCACACTTTTCCAACCGACATATGGGCTTTATGAAGCTATTAAGTGGGCGAAATACCCATTGTCAATCTACCAAAATGACAGGGATGTGCCGCATCCATACTGATCCGACTTGACTGACTTTATTCCTTCGATAGTTTTTCATTTAACTTGGATATATCTTCTCCAAAGGACCCGTTCAGCACTGGTGAAGGTGATATCGATGTATCACCATTGAATATCTTCACCAGTCCCTCTCTCCCACTTGGATTTGACCCCTTCATTGAGGCTAAAACAACAAATCTCTCCTACCCGACGCTCGGTTACTCTGCAACCTGGAGCTGTGTATTTGTGTGAGGAGAATATTAAATAATATTAAAATACTCCTTTAATTAAAGGAGTATTTTTATCCTTTTAACTAACCTAATCCACAGGTTATGTTACCTTAGGCCTAGAACGGATGCAAATTGAAAATTACCGGCACCGCATCAATACAATCCAACAAATCTCCTATCTATATTTACAAAAATGCATCAAGAAAGTTATATTCTTTTGCTGCAAAGAGAAAACCCTGGATTTTCTTTCTTCTGAAACTGTGTTTTTATTTAGGTTTCCCCAGATGCCAAGCCCCTGCTTAGCAGAAAGGAAAATCCTTCGCCTTCAGATAACTTTGAGTGAGTGGTAGAGTAGGGTCAACCCCTAAAGCCCACAGGCTCCAAGGTTCAGAGAGCTGCTGTGCATGTAAAAAACCCTCAGATAAGGAAATCCTCCAATAAAACACCATTAGAGGATGCAACGGCATTGTGCTCCGCACGTGCATGGCGAGCAATGGGCTATTTGGGGTTTCATTCAACATGAGGTTCATTGTCAGTTTGAGTCCAATGGTAACCTTCGTCTAGTTAGAAAATGTCGGCCGCACTTTTCATTTTCAGAGACATGCCGATAACAAAGTGATTAACTTTAATTAATACCGTAATTTTAATTTGGTGCTTGGTAATCATTGTGTAATAAGTGGGGTAATACAGTGACAAGATAGCGTGATGCAATTAAAAATCGCATTTTCCAGTTGATACTCACCGATTGATTTAGAGTGAGGGATACTATAAGCAAAGCGGTTGCAGTAAGGTGTGAATATGGAATAATATACTCATACATTTTGTGGACAAATAGTGTCAGTTAGCCAGATACAGGATGATTTAGCCTCCAGGATATTATTTTTTTAAAAATGGTAACTTTTCAATTTCACTTGCCAATTTTGTGTGTAATAAGTTGTGTTATTTAAACCACACACAGATAAAAACATTATTTCTAGACTATATTGTGACAATCTAGATTTTATCCGTACGGTCTGACAGCTGTCGTTTAATGTAATTATTCCACAAATTGTTGACTTTCGTAATAAAGTGAGGGTCTAGAAATAACTTAAATTAAATTTGACTTGCCTAACTCAAATTCAATAAGCATATTTTTGGCCAAATAAGGTTGGTACATTCAATGCTGATCAAGCTCTTCCCTGGCATATTGGCTGGATGGATACATTCAAAGTCATTGGCTGAATGTAAACACCCAATCAGAGTGGGGCAGA
This sequence comes from Gadus macrocephalus, assembly GCF_031168955.1. Classification (NCBI taxonomy): domain Eukaryota; kingdom Metazoa; phylum Chordata; class Actinopteri; order Gadiformes; family Gadidae; genus Gadus; species Gadus macrocephalus. The sequence goes on from NC_082389.1 coordinate 5,234,724, forward strand.
AGTGACAGCTCCCAGAATCCACTGCTTCCATGCACAGTGACCTTATAAGGAGGATCATAATGGTTTCATTGCCCCAAGCCAAAAGAAAGAGCTTGTGTTTGCGTGCGTGTGCGTGCGTGTATGAGTGTGCCTGCGTGCGTGCGTGTGCGTATGTGTGTGTGTGTGTGTGTGTGTGTGTGTGTGTGTGTGTGTGTGTGTGTGTGTGTGTGTGTGTGTGTGTGTGTGTGTGTGTGTGTGTGTGTGTGTGTGTGTGTGCGTGTGTGTGTTCATTTCAGCTGAGTAGTCATTATTATTTTCTAAATAACAACTAAGAGGTCTATTATGACGAAGAGTCCATACAGTCTAGTTAATTTTATAATTTAGAGTGTGTCTATTTTTTACCACAAAAATAACACAAAATAGTAGCAATCTAGCAATGCACACAAACACACACACACACACACACACACACACACACACACACACACACACACACACACACACACACACACACACACACACACACACACACACCAACCGAGAAACATGCACTTAGGGGTCTTCGGAGAGGAAAGCGCATCACTTTGCTGAGTGAGTTAGCTTTCTCATGCTTATGTACTCAGTGCTCTGATCACCCCTGTGTGAATGAGGGTGCTGCTGGTTCAAAATTAATTGCCACAAATTGTGGCATTGATTCACCACATATACAGCAGTGCTACGTTCTTGCACGCTACTGCCTTCAGCCTATTGAAAGTTACTTTTCTATTATTAATCAACTAATTTAACTGAAAAGGGGGGAGGGGCATCTATGCTGGTAAAGCATAATGTGTGCATCAATCACATTTGTGCTACAGATGAAACAACTTGCAGTGGACCATAAATAGAGAAAAATGTTTGGTTAGTCAATCGACTATTAATCTTCAAAGGGAAAAAAAGATTGCCACTGAAGACTGTGTGGGGAGAAGACAATGAACGGTTAACTGCCATAGTAGAAGTATCACTAGGAGTAATTAAAAAAACAAGGAAAATGTGTCTATGCTTTTCCACAAACATAATCCTTCTTTATTTGATTGCAAAGGATTGTATGTGTAGGTGGCCATTAGCCGGTTGGCAATAGTCAAAGCTCATTAACTTATGGGAATCTAGCCAACAAGCTTAGCTTTTGTACAAGCAAAAAAAACAAAACTAATGTCGTTATTACTGTCATGTACATTTCACCCCAATACTCGAGTTATTGGTTTCACGGCGTCGACACTTCATTGTTCTATGTCTATTTCGAGATCAAGAGCATATGTGTAGGAATTTTCCTTTACTTTGGAGTGGGGGGGCTCCGAGCGCCGCCGCGTGAACAAGCCAACGTCAAAGCACGCGCAAGAATGCACAGCGCAAAAAAAGTCATGAAAAGTTCAATTCGATCTTACGAGCCACAGCGAATTATTTCAGAAATCACACTCTGAAATAACTCTCAAGAGGCGGCATGCCAACTCTGGCGTGACACAGACATCCTTCCTAACATGCTAAACTGTTCATTGTCTTGAAATGAAAAGATCGATACGCCTCCAAAGATGCCGACGACGCAGCAGTGTGCGTCTCGACCAGACAAACATATGAGGAAATATCCAGCCCTGCTATAAAAACGGAGCGGCGATATTTTATGTGTGCTGCTCCAAAGACGGAGCCGGCTAACGCTCCCCTCGCTCCTGCTAACCTCGCTCCTGCCATCCATCATCGATAAGGGAAAAAAAGCAATAAAGGAAGGAATACATTATTCTATTTTAGGGTGTATGTCTACCTTGTAGGAGACACCATTTGCTTCCATTATCCTACCAGAACAACAACAAAAAAAGACATGGCACATTCGTCTGACGGCAAATTATCCTGTCAGCATGGAATGCCATTTGGGGACGCAGGGTCGGAAGTAATGGAAAGTAATTTTCGCCAGAGGCTGTTGTCCAAGCGGGATAACCAAAACAAGGTGCGACTGTTTGCTCAACCAGGACAAACTGGCGGAAGCTTGCCTGAATCACAATGGTAACCTAGTTAAACCAGCGCAGACTAGCCCTCTCTCGCAGAGACCTTGGCGCTATCATAGTGCCAATTTCGTCTCTCCGGAGGAACGTGTTGACGCATAAAATGATTTTCTGGCTGTGATTCCAAATGGCCCCATCTCCAAATGTGCTGCAAAGACTAGAAATGGTCAAAAAATAAATCCAGTGGGATAGTTATGGAAAAGTTCATACTGTGTAAGACACAACAGCCTTTAAACGCCCACAATGAATTCATGACTCAGACACATTTGGAGATGTTTCAAAGTAAGAAATCATAGATTTCATACAATTCCTGCAAGATGCCCAAAATGAAGGATCTCGGGCGAGACAGAGCCAGAGAGAGCAAGCGGGAGAAGATCTGTTAGGGAGAGTAATGACGGCTACAAAAAAACATGTAAAAAAACAAAGTATTTTTCTCCTCTAATGCCGCTTTTCCACCGCACATGTAGCTCGACTCGACACGACTCGACACGACACGGTAGCAGCACGGGTGCTTTTCCACCGCAAAAAGTACCTCCTGGACGTGGGCGGGGTCGGCTGCGCGAAAGGGCAGTGACGTATTTGTGTACGCGACGCAAACAACACATACGCAACCCACACATGGACAGAACCCACATAACAACAATGGAGGACATCGATCACATTACTATTATTAGCTGGCATGTTGAAGAAGTTGGAGAAGTGGAACATGTTGGCTGCGGCGCTGCTATGGATGTTACCAGCATGGTTGCCATGTCGCTCTCGTGACTTCGTCACACTCTCTGGCCAATCAGTCGCCGGCCGTCTGCCGACGTCACCTTTTAGCATCGGCTCAGCTCGCTTGGAACCTAGAGCGAGTAGGTACTAGAAAAAGCAGCCACTTCAGGTACCAGATACCATGGTACCGCGGTGGAAACGCAAAAAATGCGAGCTGAGTCGAGTCGTGTCGAGTCGTGTCGAGCTGGTACCATGCAGTGGAAAAGCGGCATAATGCTTCAAAGTGGCCAGCCTCTGAGAACCCTTTGAGACACGGAGTTCGATGGGATCACTTTTCTACTGATGAACGCATCGACGAGGGAAAACATGCTTAATCAATGCTAAAGGGGAAATGTTAAATTCTCGATAAACGAATGATAATCACTTTAGTTGCAGAATTAGCATTGCGAGTCAGTAACACATAGTAAACCAGTGGTACATTGCAAACCCAAAACAAACACACCGTTTGGAGTATGATGAAGAATTGGGAGGTTCATGACTAGATAATGAAAGCTTCCTAACTGTTAGGCAGTAAAGCAAGTAATTGTTTTTTCATGGTCTCAGACTTTTAAATTTAAATTATCAAGTAGGGAGATTAACAGGGCCCAATCTCATGGAGTGCAATTAAACTCTATAATGAAACTCCGGTATGGTTCACTTCCAAAGTAATCACACAACTTAATGTTCGTACTGTTTCATTTCCCCAGAATGCTCCACGATCAAAAGCTGTTTCAACAACTTTTTTAAAAAATGCTCTTCCAGTTCAGAAGGATTATTTACCACGTTATTGTGTATTTCCGGCGTTCCGGCGAAAATTGAATTTTACCTAATGATATATATAACCTCATGCAGTAGTCAAATGATTTGCAGTTACTCCTGCCAGTTGCTATTGCTCTCGTAAGTGGGGAAAGATCCTGTCTCTCACATTGAGACCATTCTCCGGTCCATTATCTGGAAGATCAAATATTGACTGACAAGGAAATGGTAATTAGCCTGGCTGCCACTTTCTTCGCAATTTCGAATTCTTTAGTTTTTGATGGCTTTCAGAATGCAACGAAGGCTATTTGGGAACATTGCTCCGTCTATTGTATCAAAGTTTCAAGAAGTTCTTGAAGAAAGAACAGTTTAGTGAAAAGCATTAGGAAATGATAGATGGTTGTCCTGTCAAGAATGAGATTAAAGCAGTTACAGATGGATGGATAATGATGACTTGTATCCACTATAAATAAAACCATGAGTAAAGTTTAACGTCAAATATCAATCTATGATTCACAAAACGTTGGGCAAAGAATAATGCCACAGAATTGCGATAAAAGGTTGAATATAAATAGAGGGGCCACTAAACTTGGGCCACTATGCAGCTATGGATGTGTGCATTTATTTATTTATTAATTCTAACCTCTGCTTCATTCAACGGCGTTCGAACCTGAGAGTTTTGTCTTGTTGCCCGTGTTACTAGAGGCTCTCCAGTCATTCTCATTCAAACGTCAAACCTCTGCATCACTTCGGAAGAAAAGTCAATGACAGCATAATAAATTCATGGGATAATGAACACCGTACCTCACTCAGCCTTGACTGGGGACATCACGAAGAATCGGTTGCGAACAAAATATGCTTACAAGATGATTGTACTGAAAAGAAACTAATAATAATAGTAATGAATAATATTATCATCATGGAATCTTCCAAGTACCACATATACTAAAAGTGCTGAAAGAATGTCCATTCATTTGAAGTGCTTATAACGCAGGTTCTTGTGGAGGGGTTATGTGAGCTCAGTTGAATATAAAGTTGATACAAAAGCCAGACGGTCTTTTGATTGACTCGCAGCTTGTCCAATGGTTGGGTTCCTGAGCGGTTGCCTGGGGCTGGTTCCCTGTGGCCCGCCTACCAGGAGCAGTGGCGGAGCTCAGTCCCCAGCTGGGTGAACCTGGAGGGCCCCTGCTTGTGTGAGGAGTTTCTGTGTGTGTGTGTGTGTGTGTGTGTGTGTGTGTGTGTGTGTGTGTGTGTGTGTGTGTGTGTGTGTGTGTGTGTGTGTGTGTGTGTGTGTGTGTGTGTGTGTGTGTTTAGGAGGGGGGGGGGGGTAAATGTGTGCAAGTGTGTGTGTTTGTGTATGTGTATATATGGTTCTGTTTGTGTTTGTGTGCGTGTGCGTGTATTTGTGCATGTGTGTGTGTTTGTGATGTGTGTGTTTTGGGGGGGGAGGGTATACATGTGTGTGTATTTGTGTGCATGTGTGCGTTCGTACGTGAGTGTGCGTGTGGTGGGGTATGTGTGTGTGTGTGTATGTGTTCATGTGCGATGTGTGTTTCGCAGGCATGTGAAGTCGCGTTCCTAAGTGTTGAAAATGGTCGACCAAACCACCCCCGCCGCCGAGGTTAATCGCCCGGACGATGACGATGCATCATCCTCAAGTCTCGCCTGGCGCTTCGCTCACATGCACGCGTGCACGTTTCGTGACTCTGACTGAGCTCTTTTCCACAATGGAAATGAGACCCCCCCCCCCCCCCCCCCCACTCCCCTATTCAACCAACCATTTTCTTTTATTACTTCACCTGCACTTCCTGGAGCCACTGGGCACGCTCCCCACGGCCAGGCCGGCTCTCAGACAAGCATCGGCAGCATCTATCTTGTGGACAGGAGTGCTGACTGGCTATTACTCCTCAGCAGTCCACATAAAAAGCCCAGCAATTAAATGCAATCGTGGGCCATTCGACTTTGTCAAAGACGGAGAGGCAGGGAGGGAAAGAGAAGGGTGCGTGGCGACTGAGGAGAGCAGGAAAAGGTGAAGATGTCGGTGGAGAAAGAATAAAAGGAGCAGAAGTGCAGGAGAACACACGTGGAAGGGGCGGTGGCCCCCGTGCGGCACAAGGGGCCACTGAGATGGAGATGAAGGATGGGGAAGGGTGTGAAAGTGGCTGTGAAATGAGGCCTGATGAAGTACCTGTCCTCACCGGCACGGCGGAGGGAGTGTGTAGAACAGGAGCACCGTGTGGACTCTCAGTCACAGACACACCGTGCTGAGCTCGCTCTCCACCACGTTAGGCCTTTGTGTTTTCCTCAATTTGTTGCAGAGTTTCTCTGTTTAGTGTTTGATTTGAAAAAATGGAATTGATAGATCTGGTTCCGTTACCATAACGGGCAAATGACGCTTAGTGATGAATAATGATATGAATCTAATAAATTGCTGGACCAACTAAAAGTTATCGTTTTACAATTCAGCTCCCTTCATGGCACTCTGTTTATCTTGCAATAATAGATCATAGATATGGGAAAAAAGACGATAATTGACAATTTGCATTAATTATTGACTCTCCATTGCCTGATAAGCCTGAAAAAATCTGCGAAATCCCTCCTCAGTCCCGTTCTGTCATCGAGAATATTGGCAGACCTTGCAGTGATGTCAGCACAATGATGTCAACTCCACTTCTAATCCAACTTCTGTGCCTGTATTTAACCACACATTAACAAGCCTGTGCAGGCAAGACAGCCTTCGAGAGGACAGGAGCACAGAGCTAAACATCCCTGCGACGCAGACACCGTACTTCCCTATTCAGAAGACACTTGTTTGCAAAGCAGCTAAGAGAGAATAATGAGGGGATCGGAGGAGCTGCTAAAGGTCAGACAACCTCAGCTCAAGGTAGGTTGCAGATATCGAGAATCGAACTGAGAACCACCGCCTAGCCGCTGCACTACGCCCCAGAGTTAAATCCATCCCCCCGATCCAAGGATGAGGGCAAAGTATGTGCTGGTAACCAGGGCAGGAGTGTAACAACAGCTTTGTATGGGAGAGTTGTGAGCGTAGGAAGAAGCCACATCGACCATTACAAATGGCCTCCCGTCTCATTACAAAAGCAAATCCCATTCGATTTATTTTGGAGGCCATAGAAGTGTGTTGCACTCTGTGGCCCCTCTCCCTTTTGATCAGCCTCACGATCCATCTTTTTTCCCACCTCTTTCTTCATGTTTTTTTTTTGCAGCCCCTCTCTCATCTTTCTTTAATCTTTTAAATTAATGTCTTGTTATGTTACTCCCAGCTTCCCCCCCCCCATCCTAATGAACCAAATAACAAGCCACTCACAACAACACGCACACACACACACATGGGCATGGACACACACACACACGGACATGGATACACACAAACAAACACACATAGACACACACAGGCATGGACACATACAGACATGGACACACACACACACACACACACACACACACACACACACACACACACACACACACACACACACACACATACACACACACACACACACACACACACACACACACACACACACAAACACACACACACACACACATACACTTGTGGACACACAAACATGGACACACATACATGGACACACATTCAAAATCACACACACACAAATACAAACACACACATGCAGTTGTACGCACACACTATAATCAACAACATACTGATGACCAAGGATCTGACATTTAGTTTGAAACTAATTCCCAAACTGTTTCATTATGAAAGGCTCAGTAAACTGCAGCAACACTCATCCATTTTGTATGAATTTTACTAAATTAAAGAAGATGATTTTAGAAAAACTAACCATGACAGACATTGGAATCTCTTTTCAAGTGGAATGTCTCTCATCAGCGTGAGCTGTTTCAACACAACAAACAACAAACAGACAAACAGACTCAACTAACAGAGTGGGATACCATGATATAGGATCACTAGTTGTGAAATCACATTGCACAGTATACCTTAGTAAATATAGTGACACACATGGACGATTGTGTTTTGCCTAGGGATGTACAGTGTTAATTCATATTGATATTCATTCCATCTTCGAGACTGCTTTCCGATCGAAGCTTTATCGATACCACTATCCATACTTTTCTATAATTCGGTGGAGAGGCGAGACGACAAATATATATATTTTTTTAACTGTGAGTCTGTGACTCAGAGTACTTTTCTTTATGTTTTAATAAGCATTTCGTTGTCACACTAAAGTGTTTGATGATTCTCATTATTTCTTAAGGAGTTATTTACGGTCTTGTGGTTATTTTAACCATAGTAAATGTATTAACTTTAGGTTATTTATGTCATCATTTATTTATTATAAATTAATTTATTATTATTTATTTATGACCTTATATTTCAATCTACCTTCTCTGACCCAGAATAGTCATCTCTCATTTTAAAACTAATTACAGTATTTGAGAAAATATGGGAGGAATTTTAGTACTATGGCATCTAACCTGAAGCAATCTGATGCTGCACCCCTTGACTGTTAATGTTAGAACAACACAATATTTGCAGTCTCTTCGTTCTTGAAAGGTTTGAGTTAACAATAATAATAATTATCTTATCTCATTCCAGGAAACTCAAAACCTTTATAGATATCTCACTATTGGAGGTGTCTTTGTAAACTCTAAGATGTTGGTGTTTTTAGAACCAATGTAAGAAGAATTACATTTTGTTTAGTCAGAAACCTAGACTAGAGTTTTCGGTTTTACTGAGATGTAGCCCAGCCTTTGTCCACTTTGCCCGTTTAGCCATCCTCCTATCAAGCAACCTCTTCTTTGTTTCGTTTAACGACGATTGGCAGGCAATTGAATTGAATTCAATACCTTTATAAAGTCATCGATGTTTGTTTGTGGACCAATGCTTGGATTTAAATGACTTGACTTTTATCTCTCGTGATATATCGGTACGTTATCGGACCCACTCAACTTGAAAGCAGTATTGATAAGTTCGGACCTTATTGATTTTGGGATTTTGAGAAATTCGGAAGCAGGTCCTTATAGAACCAAATCATGATCCCAATCCCTTGTTATGTCTGCTAATGACCTGACTGATGCAATCTTCAGGCTGACCAATGACATACTCTATAAACTCTTAAACACTTTACCAAATGTGGGACAGCTGGGTGAGAAGTCTTTGGAAGTTAAAGTCAAAGTCAAATTCAAATTTATTTGTATAGCACAGTATCAATGAAAATCACGAAATGCTGCCATTTCATCATCAAAATGCATCAGGGAAGTAAAGTACAGTTAATTAGGCTCAGTATTGACAAGTTTTACATTCCATTTTGAACCTGACGATATTGAAGTGACATTGCTGACGAGTTGTGGCACTTTTACTTTTTATGAACTCAATCCTTTCCAACAACGACAAGAGAAGGGGGAAATCTGGTGATTTTATCCAATGAGAACTTGCCCTTAGTGGCTTGCTGACTCAATGTGCTATTGAAGCACGCTATTTCCCTCTGGCAGGATCAATGTTCTCCGATTAGTCTGTTGAGAGCCAATGGAAATCTACAGGCCTCACAATCTGCCAGCTAACCGACAACACAAATACGCACTCACACATACATGCAAACAGACAAACTGTACTTGTATTTCCTTGCATTGTACAATGCATTATGGGTAGAAAATCGCAATACAATATTTCCTAGTATTTTTCATGTTTTTTTTCATGTTCATGTTTTACTGTCGGTATGTTTTGTTAGCCAACTAAGCTAATCTGGTGTCTCGAGTAAAATGAACAAGAACTGGTCGCTTCATGTCACTTTACATATATATTTTATACATATATATTTATTTTTAAGTTGGTTCCAACACAGTTGGTGTTGAACATCGTTCAACCCCAAACAAGCCATGACGACAGAGGGAAAGCCTTCATCAGTTTACGGTTTGCTTGTTAAGGGGATATATAGATATATACGTCCTCCACAAAGAAGAGAATGCATGTCGGCTCTCATAAAACGCCTCATGGACTTTGACTGGCTAATCTAATCTATTCTGTTTATCTTTTCGTGTTTGTTTTTCGTGCCCTTCACAGCCACACCAGAGCTTCAAAAAAGTGTGTTTCTTTTGTTAAAGACACACGCACTCAGACAAATGTTGAATGTCAAGAGATTATCTGTCTTGT
>NC_082389.1:5249395-5250762 GCF_031168955.1 Gadus macrocephalus
AAATACAGAGATTGGTAAAAAAAAAGAAGAGAGCGGGACAAATAGAGAGAATGGGAGAGGTAAAAGGAGAGGGATGAATAGAGAGAACGAGAGAGGAATAAAGAGGGACCGACAAATAGGGAGAGGTGTGTAAAAGATGAAGGGACAAAAATAGACGAGGATAGGTCAAAAAGATAGAGGGACGAATAGAGAGAGAGGGATAAAAAGAGAGGATGACAAATAGAGAGAGAGAGGTAAATAGATGCAGGAAAAGAGAGAAAAAGGTTAAAAGAGAGGGGGACAAACACAGCGAGAGGGAGGTAAAAAGGGAAAGAGAGAGAGACGGAGCGAGAGCGAGAGCGAGAGAGAGAGAGAGAAAGAGAGAGAGAGATGTGAACAAGAGTGTGGAGGGACACAGAAACAGGGCGAGGTTTCCAGGTTTCATGCAGCAAGTGTGCAGTGCGGCGCTGAGGAACTCAGACATGGAGGCCCGAGCCAGGGTCTCCAGGCTGGCGGTCATTGACTCCTTATTGCCCCGAGAATCTGGCACTCAAAAGCAGCCGACAGCTGCTGGGTACAGCACACTTCACACAAGCACACCCATGTGGCCGGTGGCTGCCAATAGCACTGGAGGAGAGCCATCCCTAGGTGGCGGGGACACACACCACACACACACGCACACGCACGCACACACACACACACACACACACACACACACACACACATAAACACACACACACACACACACATAAACACACCTTTATTTGTGCACACACACACACACACACACACACACACACACACACGCACACACACACACACAAACACACATATACACTAAAAACACTTCACTTCTGTGCAGGCATGCTATGTGGCAGTCAAGAGGATCCGCTATCTATCTATCAAGTTTATGTTAGATGAAAAACAAGAGCACAGTCTCTCTCTCCCCGCACACAAGCAAACACCCGCACACACACACACACACACACACACACACACACACACACACACACACACACACACACACACACACACACACACACACACACACACACACACACACACACACACACACACGCACGCACACATAGAGTACATTTAAGAGTCACATCGAAATGGATGTTCAGCACGAGCTTGTGTTCTGTGTGTATGTCTGTGTGTATGCGTGCATGGCATGCTCACGTGGGCTCCCAACTGGGACCTCTCCCTCTTATAGCTGTCAGGGTGAGGGTGAGGGTGTGGGTGAGGGTGAGGTGTGGGTGAGGGTGAGGGTGAGCGCTCTGGGACAGCCCCATGGGGGTCAGGGGTGTGACCGTGATGCATCAAGTCGCCACAAACGCAGCTCTACCATGAAGGTCTTTCCCACTCGTATACCAGGCGGCATGAGC
>NC_082389.1:5255862-5268362 GCF_031168955.1 Gadus macrocephalus
TTGTTTTCAAGTTGCTTTTAGTGACTATGTGTAAGGCTTGTGTGCTGTGCACTGTTCGTTGTGTACTGTGTCGTTGTGCGACGCCTCAAAGAAAAAAAAACATCATTTTGTTTTAAGGATAGGGGTGGGATTCAAATTAGATTATAATCATTATTATGGGATGGTGGAAAGAGTTTTGTGTGCTCCTTAATTATCTCACCACTTAAAAGTATAGCTCAACAAGGTCATTCTCTCACCATAATAAGGCCTTTTTATGATAGGGGTTATCTCACACAATGTTTCATGTGGATAATTGAAGATGCTTCTCACAGTGAACATTCAAACCTTCAATTAAAGCAAATGGACACAACACACAAACGGACTCATACATTATCATCCACACACACCACAGTGACTTCGCCCACGCCTCAAAGGTTGAGATGGCAGTGTGATTGCAATGGGACCTTGGCATGTTACATATATCTATTTAAGAGACGAGCAGGGAGGGGGAGGGATGCGATGTCCCTGAAGGACAGAGGTTCGGCCATGATGAGCAGATAAAAAGGAGGGCGGAGTCAAGTGGCCACTCAGAGACAGGCGACCCCCAAGAGTGGATGGAGGTGAATGTATTCAAGTCAATTTTATTTTATTTATTTTTTAACAAATTGGGTTGTAATTAATCTGTTTTTTAAGAGCATTTTATAAAGAAAGAGACTGCATGCACCGAGCAGTAACGTCACACTACACTGACAGGCAGTGTGGCAACAGCAATGTTTTCTAAAAGTGTTGGGGCAATCTTGTGACTTTTCTCTCTTTTCTCCTCTTCAAATTAATACGGTTGGGGAGTTTTTACATCAGTGGTAATTTCTTTAAAATACTGCAGGATAAATTAGGGAGGAAATAACCTGTTCCGTCTGACTACACCAAGCACAGGAGTTCAAAAAACTTAATTATAGCACAGCCCACTGTAAAAAACAGACTTCCATTCGGGCTTCAGTAATACAGAGTTAGCCGGAGCAAACCAAATCTAAATGGGATATTCGCTAATTCTAACGAGAGCATTGGCTGATCCCCAATCTAAAAATATGACACCGCAGAGACAGCGTCGAGCTCATTGTACAGTAGACATGCTATAAGACTTATCTTCGTCTTAAGAGTTTAGTGAATTAAGTCCTTGTTGACACCGCCTTAGAGACGCAGAGATCCGGTAGAGGAGCGGCCTTTGGCTGTACATCTTGGACAGAAGGTGCGTCTGAGACTGCGGAGCCCGCCTGGTAAATCGGCCGAGGCAAATATAAAACAGTGCCTGAATGTTACTTAAGGGGAGCAGGCTTTAACACTGTTCTCTTGAACACACACACACACACACACACACACACACACACACACACACACACACACTACTCTCTTTCCCATCATTGCCCATCCTGCCATGGCAATGGCTTTCATACGACCCTCAGCGCACCTTTGTGTTGTTATATTGAAAATTGCAGTCAGGTGATACCCTGAATTAGCTTTGAGTGTAGTGAAGTGTAGTGAAGTGAAGAGAGACAGAGAGAGAGAGAGAGAGAGAGAGAGAGAGAGAGAGAGAGAGAGAGAGAGAGAGAGAGCAGGAGAGAGAGCATCATGTACTGGCACATATAAATGTGCCAGTAAGTTTAAGTGTTATCACACTTGCGTGTGTCTTTCTCTGTGTGTTTGTGTGTGTGTTGGTCCCTGCGCGAGTGTGTGTATGCGAGCGGAGAGTAGAGCGAGCAGCGAGGGCGAGGAGCAAGAGAGAGAGCGAGCGGCCGCCTGAGTTTTATCACCGCACACCGGATGCAGAGCGGAGTGCATGCAGGACAATGGAAAGTTAACACAAGGAGCCCCCACAATCCTCCATGTTTTCATATTAATATGCCATTCCTCCCAATTTCAAGCATGGCTGCTTCAATACGTTTCCTGCATGCCATTTGGAAATTCGTCGGTAGAATAAAAACGGGCCAAAAAAAACATTGGCCTCATTTGTTTCCCGGTGAGCTGCTCTGGCGCTCTCCCCCACGGCCGTGACGTACGCCACACACACACAGCGGCCTCCGGTGTTTAACGGCACGTCGACGTGGAATATCTCTGAGAGCATTTGGAACCCTGCAGTGAATGTCATCATAAGGTGAAGCATAATCAACCGGACCGTGTGTTGTTGGAAAGAGGCAACGGTGCCACGCAAAAAAACTCACAGCCGGTTGTGGATGAAATGATGATTCATGATGTTCCTTTGCATAAAAGCTGTGTTGGAATTTGTGTGTGTGTGGGGGGGGGGGGGCTTATGGAAGATGTAGAGAAGTTTGTGACAAATGAAGTGATTGTAATCAGGGTGCACGGTGTCCCAGGTTAAATATCCATGTGTACGTTTCTATTAAGCATTGTGGGTGTCTTCTCCTTTGCAAAGACACTATTAACCTCCCATTGTGGTGAGAATCCACAGAATCAGCGTTTTAATGGATTACCTTGCATCCACTATATTTTGGTGTGCTTTTGTATGCAGTGTGTGTGTGTGTGTGTGTGTGTGTGTGTGTGTGTGTGTGTGTGTGTGTGTGTGTGTGTGTGTGTGTGTGTGTGTGTGTGTGTGTGTTTGTGTCAATGTGTCTGTGTGTGTATGCATGTCTACGTGTGTGTGAGCACGTGCATGTGTTTTTGTGTGTGTGTCCGGGACAATGTGTGTATGTACGTGTGTGTGTGTGCCTGTGTGTCTGTGTCTGTGTGCATGTATGGATATATCTAAGTGGGTGAGCACGTAGACGTGTGTGTGTGCATGTGTGTGTGCTGTGAGCGCGTGGCATATATGTTTGCGTGTATGTGTGTGTGTGCTTAAGCAAATGTCTACGTGTTTGAGCACGTGTACGTATTTGTGTGTGAGCATGTGCGTATGTGTGTGAGCACGAGTAAGTGTGTGTCTGTGTGTGTGTGTGTGTGTGGTCTGCGGTCAGCGTTGCTGCATTCAAATCAGCGTTGATGTTCCCCGTGCATTCCCAGCCCTATCGCAGAGGCACCACACGGCGCCGCTACAAAGCCTACTGTACCATCCCACCAGAGACAAGGGCCTGTTGTCTATTGTCTTCCAGGCCCAGCACAGCTCGAGTCACTAATTAAAAAAATAAGTACACACACTCTGGCTAATTAACCACCTCGTCTTATTGTCTTGGTCTGTGGCTCTCGCTGGCTGCTGCTATTGTTCACGGCTGCACTTACGATGACAACTGGTGGCTTCTTATTGTTGTTGTTGTTGTTGTTTATTTAGTTTTTGGGGGGGGGGGTGCAGCTTTTATGTTAACTATGGCAGGCTGGCCTAATTAAATTTACCAAGACCCTTGGTAAAGGATCCACCCACTCCAGAGAGAGAGAGAGAGAGAGAGAGAGAGAGAGAGAGAGAGACAGAGACAGAGACAGAGACAGAGACAGAGAGACAGAAAGAGAGACAGAGAGACAGAGAGACAGAGAGACAGAGACAGAGACAGAGAGAGAGAGAGAGAGAGAGCGCCTCTTGGCGTTGACGTAGCAGCGATGGTCCCCGGCCTTATCACTGGAAGCAGTCCTCTCCTTTCTTTTCTTCCTCCTCTTTTTTCCTCTGGCATGACAACTAATCCCAGGCTTTTTTCAACTAGTTCACATAGTGTGGGAGACAATGGCCGAGTGAAACAAAAACAGGGAGTCTGTGTGGAGCGAGGAGAAAGGCTGTTTGCCGGCCGCTTCGTTTGAGGAAAGTCGAAGTCCCTGAGCAGGCGTGGAAGGCCCCCGCGCGCGCCAGGCTGACCGAAACAAAAGTATACTTAAGACCCGACAGCTTTAATCGCCTAAATACCTTACTCAGCGGTGGGGTGTAGAGGCCAGGGTTTTCAACCACGGGCAGAAAGGTCCTCTATTCTAACCCCGACATCTGCTGCCTAACATGCAAGTTTTCTCAAGATCCTCACATGCTTCTAAAAAGGATCTGCATCTGTTTCTAAACATTCACTATAAATCGCTTTTGTTTTTAGCATCTGCAAAAAAAAAACTAATGGTATGATTGTAAATTGTGTGTACAAAATGCGTTTGTAAGTTAGTTGTGCGAAGCAAAGGTAAAGGTGCATATATTGTGGTGCACTGAAATCGGAAAATCCCCAACTCGATCCTAGCCATTACAAGTCAACGTACACACAGACACACACGTACGCATGTTTGTGCATACATGTTCGTTGTTGGTTTTTTATTAAAAAGTTATGTTGGCCACCTGAATTTCTATTTATTTGATTATAAAACATATTTTATAGGTGCCCCTTACTGCCCCCCCCCCCCCCCCCCCACCCCCACATTGTTAGATTGCCTTTACTGTCATTGGAGAAATACTGTAGAAAAATACTCAAAATAGTGTTCTGTTTAAGTAGAAGAATAAAGAAAACTTGCTGATACTAGAGGCACTAGCTCTACTCTTGCATGGCTGTGGACTAAATATAGGAATCGTCAAGAGAAAAGGTTAAACCATATGAGACTCCGTGTTAGAAAGAAGTTTTCTTATGTGATTGTGTAGAACAGAAGCAGCATGCTTATGAAACACAGACTCTCACTCGGGCGCATTTCTGTTCTTTATTGTTATACCATTTATGTTTGAATAAACACAGCAGAGAGCGGAATCACATCATCCTGAGCATCTGTGCACCTGTGAACGTCAGCAAAGTGCACGTGCATATGCATATCAGTATCGTGCACATCAACATAACGCCACAAACATCAGAAATGATGCTGGAATGAATCTCTGGGGAAAAACTGGTGCACGCACACACACACACACACACACACACACACACACACACACACACACACACACACACACACACACACACACACACACACACACACACACACAAACACACACTCACAGGCCTTCACTGCAATTTAATGAAATCAGTGGAAATGTCATTTGATTCCCCGCGTCGCAAGGTCTTGACCACAATGCATTATTAACCAAATCAATAGCCATCATTCACTGTTGGACATTGGTCATTGTGGGCACACCTCCTGGGTTCTCCTGCTGTTTCCAACGGCAGCACATTGGGCCGCGCGTGTTGAGAAGCGCTGGATACAGGCTCCGACCAGTGTTAGTGGATAATGAGGCAGAAACTGCTTCCAAAGTTGATCCCGATTGGCCTACCCTTTAGCGACGGGTGGTAACTTTAAATGTTAACCGTGACAAAAAAAAATCACGCACATGCAGAAACGGGTCCGGCATTTGCAGATCTACGCACTTTGTCACTACTTTGTGCGTTTGGTTATTGTGTGAATCAGAATAAGGGAAAAGAGTGTGAGGGCGAAATGACCAGCAGAGAGGGCGAGAGAGAGAGAGAGAGAGAGAGAGAGAGAGAGAGAGAGAGAGAGAGAGAGAGAGAGAGAGAGAGAGAGAGAGAGACGGGCAGACACGGACAGTGGGAGAAAATTAGAGAGGAAGAATGGCTCATTGTGTGTGTTCCCTTTGGGTGGACAAGTTGCAGTAATGAGAAATATTAACATTGCCAGACTCCTTTGGTTGAGTTAACAACCGTCCCTTCCAGACAAAAGAGCGTGGCCCTTGGATCCAGCCGGCCATTCAATGCTGGCTGTGAGGGAGGCAGCGAGAGAGCCGTGTTCATATTCAATGCGGTTAAAAGAAACATAATCATTTCATACAAGATCTCCCCCAATCAATGGGTGGGCTGATTTTTTCTTTGACCCGCTACACCCGCTATCCTCTAAAAGAACTCAGCTGCGAAGTTTCATGGTGTGCGTTCAAAGTGTGCACAATCTGAAAGTCTTCTTTCGGCCAAGGCTTGCAACTTCATGAGGTTAGCATCCCGATAGAAAGAGAAAAGAAATGAGGCAGGGTTTTTGGAATACAAAGTGTCTACTAATTTGCCTACTATGATGAATAAGACACAAACATTGCACACCAGTTTAAATATTAATGAAAAGAGAAACTTGACACACTTCCTTTTGCTTTGTTGCTAAGCGTCGTGTGTGTGTGTGTGTGTGCCCACCTTTTCCCTTATACGCTAAACCAACTGTTGTTGGTTTAGCGTCTTAATAAACGTTTTTTCTAGCAAGCGCAATGAATGTTTCATCGCAGTATCTTGGAAGGGTTCTGTTTCTTTGAGGTGAGCCTTAAGACTTTTGAGTCCGATGGGTTCAGAAGCTGAATCACTGTGATGTTTTTGCTGCTTTTTTGACTCATTTATTGTTGTTGATGCCGTCAACTGTCGTCCTCTGACCCTTAAGTCTGAATACCTCTGTCGCAGCAACACACCGAGAAAAACACACGCATAACAGAGGAGTGTGTCAGTTCTTAGAATATTCCCAATCCATCTGCAGACACGCTACAACAGAAGGATGTTGCCAAACCATACAAGAGGGATTGCATCACCCCGTGTTACCCTGTTTTTCTCCTTTTGTTTGATTACAAAATGTATCACATATTTGTCATGAAGACGAATGTAGTCTTAGTGCACCCACACATAAATCACATTCAAATTTAGACTAGTTTCATACTGAACTGAATATCTTGAAAAGTTGGCAGTTGCTCCAATCCACATATGTGTTACTGCAATGATAAACAATCCACTGAGAGAGCACTCAGTGTATCTTTGGATTAACTACATTTCCTTTGAACATTCTGTCCCTGTAACAACCTTCCGTGGAATTTTACATTTTTGTGTACTTTCCTCAAAGACACTGGGAAAATTGGGATAATAAGGCACAGATTTTAAAGATTATACTTTTGCAACATAACAGCAGCCAGATTCGTCTTTACTTAGTTTCACTGCTATCTATTGAAGTGATTGCGTCTTTCTGCCCACCAAATAATTAAATTTATAGCCAGCATTAGCATACCGCACACACAGACTAACCTATATCCTGCTGTGCCAAACAGAGGCTTCGATCCTTGTGTCAATTACGCAGAGGAAGTCCGGGACAAAGAAAAAAGAAGGGGAAAAAGGGCCCAGGAGTCAACAACGCATGGAACATCGATGTGTCCCACAGCACACTGTCTAAGTGGAATTGACTTCTGCTCATTTCCCAAATTACATATATCTGACTGGCCCACTGCTGCAGGCTACAGGAAGTAGGAGGGCACAGAAACAGCCAGTCCATATATGGAGTCTCCCACTCTCTCTCTCTCTCTGTCCATCTATGTATCTAACCCTCTTTTTTGCTGTCCCATTCCCTCTCTCTCCGTCGTTATGCCTAGCTATCTCTCGCCCTCTCTTGCTCTCCCATCTTCACTCTCTCTCTCTCTCTCTCTCTATCTATCCGTCTCTCACTCCATTTCCCCCCTTCTGTGACACATTCTCTCACCCTTTCTCCACTTCTACCGCACAGGAATCAATGCTGTTTGCTTAATTATTGGGTGAATGTAATCAGCGGCCCCGTGGTACTTAGACCCCAGCTACCCATCCAGTCGTCAGGAACTCATTTAATCTCCTGGTCGTCAGTGTTATCTAAACCGCGAGAAAAAGAAATGAAGAAACAATACCAAGCATCCCCCGGTCTGATTGCTGAAGAGGCGTGGAGGTTGTAACAACTCTGCCGCAGCCCATCAGAGCAGTCACCGAGTGGTCAGGGCAGCCATTGTGTGTGGTGAAATGGCCGCCCACCATGGCCCCCCCCCGGTAACGTGTATAACGTCTCGTCTCACACTTAATGAGGGCCGGCGATTGGGATCAAGAGTTGAAGACGGTGTAAAACAGGCCATCTCGGCTTCTGTGCGGCACACACATCGTATGGCGCCGGCGAGAGAGGCTAACTAGCATGTCACGCGATGAGCCCCTGCTTCCGTTTGTGCGGAGGAGGAAGATGAATAGTACGCCGGACCCAAAGATAACTAATCAACTCTTTCTTTATGGCGGCTTCGGTGGATGCGACGCGGCTCCCTTTAAAGTGGGTTGAAAAAGTGTTGCATCGCCCACCAAAGGGATATGGATTGATTGAGAGGGATCAATGAAATGTCAGTGTGTGTGTGTGTGTGTGTGTGTGTGTGTGTGTGTGTGTGTGTGTGTGTGTGTGTGTGTGTGTGTGTGTGTGTGTGTGTGTGTGTGTGTTTTTGTGTTTCTGTGTGTGTGTCTGTGTGTGTGTCTCTCTAATATAGGTTTGGAGACCAAATTTGCCTTGCCCGAATAAAAGTAGCAAAGGGGTAAGGAGAAGAGGTCTTGTTTCAGTAAGTCCTACTAAAGTTTCATCAATTGTGTTAATGTGGCAAAAAGATGCCAGAAAAATAGAAAGTATAGTTTGAATCACTTGAAATGTTATTATTTCACTTGGCATAAATGTGGTGCCTACTTGGGATTAGAAACGAGAACAGAACACATTTTTAGAACGGGCATTTGGCAAAGGGGAAAATTGAATTGTATTGTTTTTTTGGCAACCTTATTTGTTGGTTTTGATATTATTAGGCCATTCTATTTTTTTGTGTTGTTATATAGTTTGAGTGTACTTTATTCTGTTTAGAGATCTCTACAACTGAATACATCATTGTAATGTTTGGGGAGAGATTGTTTATATATATATAAATATATATATGTATATACCAGGAATACCGGCTCCAACCCACACACAATCATTGTGTTTCTGTAGAAACTGGAAAAAACGAAACAATAAGGGAAATTCTATCAAATGTTCATTACTTTGCGAATTCTCAAACTTCCATTCAGACAGCCTGGAAGACAGTCTCTCTCTCTCTGTGCGCCTGAGCGTGTTTGGCTGACTTTACACGTGGGGGATGACACAGCTGCAGTCGGACTGCAGGCTGACATCGCTGAAGGGCTGGGCGCTGTCCATGGTGCTGCAATCCCACGATGGGAACAGGGTGCGTCTGTGCCAGGCCAAGAGAGGCCATATTCACGTGCTTAGTTGCACCTAATTCTACTAACATCACAATAATTACTGAAAGGACCTGTGAAGCTGATTGGTAAAAAAACAACAACAACACCTTAGTCGAACCAGCTTCTTTAATCAGTGAACATATTTATAATTTAGACTGGCTTTGACCTGACATCGGTCTTCATTAAATGAAAAATGAAAAATGCTTTGCGAAAACCTGTTTTAGGCATTGAGATAATTATGTGAAGTATCTATAATAGCTCGGAATATGGATAGAATGACAAATGCATTTGGTTGGAGCTCAAGACGACATGCTTAACTTAGCATTCATCCACACGTATTGCAACCTGATCAGATGCCCTGGGTTTCTGAAGTGGAGCAGCGTTTTTGTACTCACAATGACCTGGTTTAGGCAGTCATGGTAGTATTGGTAGTGGTAGTAGTTGTACTAAAGTGTAGTTGGTAGCTAAGGTTCAAATGCAGGTTTTTGCAGCTTTTATACTATCAATATATAAAACAACAACGTTTTTTTTTTTTTTTTAGAAAGCGTAGACGATATCGATCGAAGCATAATCACCACTATAGCATCGCCTAGCGAGATGTTGTTTTTTGCTGAGGCTTCGTATTTGCATTGTGTTCGTAATACTGGATCTGTTCACAGGAAACCTGATCTGCTGTTCTTTCTACTGCTCACGTATAAACACAAAACCAAAATAAAAGGTGAAAGACGGTCAGCCAAAGAAGAGCCAGCCTGGCGGGTGAACCCTGCCACCCCCCCCCCCCCCACCCCCCCGACCCCCCCCCCCCCCCCCCCCCCCCATCCCAGTCAGTCAGCCAGCCGGCCAGCCAGCCCGCAAGCCAGTCAGCAGGAGGCATCAAGCGCATCGGCCCAGCAGCGCTGCACCACGGCGGCTGTACAAACCGAGCCCGAGCATATTCACCCCTCAGCGAAAGGTGTCTCCAGAGCGCCGCTGTTTGTGTGTGTGAACATCCGACGGCGGGCTGCCCAGAGGGGGGTCCCCGCGCCTGAACTCTATTTTTCCTCCTTTTTTTTCCTTTTGTTTCATATGTATTTGTTTATTTACTTATATATCCGTTGTCGAGGGAGAGGAAGCAACCGCTCAGGCACAACCGAGTGCATACTCATACACACACGCGCGCGCGCGCACACACACAGTCATAGATAATAACAAATACACGGATACTCCCACGCCCCATCTAAAGGATCACTAACAAAACAAAATCTCTAGTCTGAAGAAGAGGTTGAAAGAGATGATGAGTCTTTTAGGTCAGGTCTCCCGTGTGTGTGTGTGTGTGTGTGTGTGTGTGTGTCTGTGTGTGTCTGTGTCTGTGTCTGTGTCTGTGTGCGTGCGTGCGTGCGTGCGTGCGTGCGTGCGTGCGTGCGTGCGTGCGTGTGTGTGTGTGCGTGTGTATGTCTGTGTCTGTGTCTGTGTGCATGCATTCATGCGTGCATGTGTTCCTGTG
This sequence comes from Gadus macrocephalus, assembly GCF_031168955.1. Classification (NCBI taxonomy): domain Eukaryota; kingdom Metazoa; phylum Chordata; class Actinopteri; order Gadiformes; family Gadidae; genus Gadus; species Gadus macrocephalus. Next base: position 5,266,186 of record NC_082389.1, read on the forward strand.
TGTCAGGGGGGTAGACTGAAGAAAGAAAACCGAAGATGAACGCAGGAGGGATCCACACAAAATAGCAAACAAAAAGCAAGAAGGGGGTTTGGGGAGCAGGTCAAATCAAAGTGTGGGGAAGAAAGCGTGAAGGCAGAGGCAGCGGGAGTAACAGCAGTAATAAAGACGGACACATGTGAGTGGGTTCTGGTGTGTGATTCAGGCTTTCTGGCTAATGAGGATCATTACCATAGCCTGTCCAGCCTCACTAAACACTGGGGAGGACGAGGGGATGGTGAACAGTAAAAGCTCTCAAGCAATACCTCCCCAAACACAAACACACGCACACACACACACACACACACACACACACACACACACACACACACACACACACACACACACACACACACACACACACACACACACACAAGTGAGCTCACAGACATTCAGACAGACACAGACAGACACAGGTGGGCACACACACACACACACACGCAAACACATGCACACACGCGCCTGCACGCACGCAGACATAAGCACACAAACACACTTATGCATGTGCAGAGCGCCACTCCCACACAGACATGCACACACAGATATTTGCACATAGAAATGTGCACACAGACATCACACACACGCACACACACACACGCACAGGGACTCACAGAGCTTGAGAGAGGAATGGCAGCACAAGCTGGCTGAGAAGTGGATTTCTTAACACCGCAGAAAATGTGGATACTTATTAAGCCAAAGCACTCAGGTGAACTCTTTGAATAATTTTCAGAGAACAGTCCAAAGAAGGCAGAGCAATAGCATAAAAAAGCAAATTAGACATGCTTGATTTTTCTGGGATTAACATAATCCCCACGCGGAGCAAAGCCCTGCACTTAATTCAGACGTCATCTAAATCAATACTGGCCTAATGTGCTTCAACTCTGTCATCCCACATGGGAAATCCCCCTTTATGGCGCAGGGTATAGAAACGCAACTAGCTAGAAGAGTTCTGCTCCACTCCAGCAGCCGTGAAGCTAGCCTCCATCACATCCACCCAAAGCTTTTGTTCTCCCCCACTGAAGGGATGGTACACATGGACCAACTCACCCCATTTAAGTACCCCATTTAAGACAACTGTCAAGTACGCTCCCTCTCTTTGTTTCTCTTCCTTCAATGTGTGTGTGTGTGTGTGTGTGTGCGTGCGTGTGCGTGTGTGTGCTTGTGCATGCTTGTATTAATGCATTTGTGTGCGTGTCTGTGCCCGTACGCGTCGGTGTGTCCGCTTTCATTTTCAATCAGCCGCCGTTAGCTCAGACCAAGATTAGAACTGTAACGTCGGACACATGTACTTTGTCAGAGGTAAATAAGAGGGAATTGGTTTCCTACCAACACCGCCATCAATTCCTGATTGCCATGTGCCCACACAGCTACACAATGCCCCTAGGGGGGGGGGGGAGGGTGCGGGGGAGGGTGTGGGGGAGGGTGTGGGAGGGGGTGTGAGGAATTTATCTCGGCAGATGAGAAATCCCCTTCCAGTGGAATCTGCCGACTCGTGGGCTCCATCACCCACTTTGTCACTTCTCGCCATCGCTTTTCTTCATCTCTGCCATTATTTCCCCCACACTCAATAAGCACCCACTGTCCAATTGAAAAGAGCGGGGCGAGAGACAGAGCGGGGCGAGAGACAGAGCGGGGCGAGAGACAGAGCGGGGCGAGAGACAGAGCGGGGCGAGAGACAGAGCGGGCGAGAGACAGAGCGGGCGAGAGACAGAGCGGGCGAGAGACAGAGCGGGGCGAGAGACAGAGCGGGGCGAGAGACAGAGCGGGGCGAGAGACAGAGCGGGGCGAGAGACAGAGCGGGGCGAGAGACAGAGCGGGGCGAGAGACAGAGTGGGGCGAGAGACAGAGCGGGGCGAGAGACAGAGCGGGGCGAGAGACAGAGCGGGGCGAGAGACAGAGCGGGGCGAGAGACAGAGCGCGGCGAGAGACAGAGCGGGCGAGAGACAGAGCGGGGCGATGGAGAGAGAGGCAGGCGTCGGGGAGACAGTGGGGGGGGGGGGGGGGGGGGGAGATAAAGAGGGAGCGACAGAAGAACAGAGAGAGAGAGAGGGAGAGAGATAAAGAGGTAGGCTGAGAGAGACACAGAGATCCACTGAGAGATAGGCCCAGGCTGTGAACGCTGTGTGGTGCTGGACGAAGGC
>NC_082389.1:5273362-5277389 GCF_031168955.1 Gadus macrocephalus
CCAGCGAACAGCTTCAGGAGAACCGGCTCCGGCTGGTCTTCCACTGTGCGCTCTGTCTTCCGCTCTCTCTCCGTCTCTCTTCTTCTTCTACTTCTTCTTCTTCTTTTATCGGGTATTTACTCTTCCCTCCCGTACCTCTCTACTCCGTCTGGTCCTTGTTGGCGGGGTCCTCTCTCTCTTACTCTCTCTCTCTGTCTCTCTCTCTCTCCCGCGGCGGTACAGATGTCCTAGAGGGCTCGCTCTCCTCCCGGGCGGTGTGGCGTAAAGGGCATCGATCTCGCGGCCAAGTGGTACGCGGGGTCCCCGCTGCTTTCACGAGACTCGCTTTCCGCTCTGCGCTCTGTTCTTCCTCTCCAACCTCGGCTCAATGCTGCCTCTCTGACTCTCGGCTGCGGTGTGGGGAATAAAGAGGATGGGCAGCCTGTCTGTGTGCCCTGCGTTCCGTGCGCGCGCGCGCGCGCTCTCTCTCTCTCTCTCTCTCTCTCTCTCTCTCTCTCTCTCTCTCTCTCTCTCTCTCTCTCTCTCTCTCTCTCTCTCTCTCTCTCTCTCTCTCTCTCTCTCTCTCTCTCTCTCTCTCTCTCTCTCTCTCTCTCTCTCTCTCTCTCTCTCTCTCTCTCTCTCTCTCTCCTCTCTCTCTCTCTCTCTCTCTCTCTCTCTCTCTCTCTCTCTCTCTCTCTCTCTCTCTCTCTCTCTCTCGATCTGTTTTCTGGCTCTGCTAGTGCAGCCTCTAGTGGCCAGTTGGTCCTGCTGCTTCTCATAGACCTGGGTCAATGTATCGCCTCCCATTACACCCGATCTTTCTTAAACAGAGCACTGGTTTGAACAATTGAAACATAAAAAATAAAATAAAATAAATCCTAAACAAAGTTCAACAATGCTAGAATCAACAGCAATAATTAAAGAACACAATGAGGAAAAATGTTAACATATTTTCTATTAAATGCATCTGTCTTCATATAGATCCTCTCAATGACATTAATTCGAATGGTTAAATGGTTCATTTTGATTCTCAAATAAAATACATTATAATCTATGCATACACAAAAGTATACAATCAGGGAGCTTCTCCCTCAAATGTAACATGAATATGCATATTGGTAAGGCTGCATATATTATCTATCCATAATTGTTTTGGCTTCACATTCATCCCATACATTTATGCCACTTGTATCATGTGAGACATAATCCCTCCCAGCTCGCTGCGGGTTTGGGCCTACCTTTACATTCTAGCTTTTACTTACAGTATTGAACCATTCCTCTCTCAGGCGAAAGCTACAAGTTTCAGTTTCATATCCAAGGTGCTGTTGTATCCTGGACGGTGTCACAGGGTGACAGAAGTGCTGTGAGGTAGGAAATTGACACTGGGAGGGTGCGGCGCCACAGACTTAAGTGCCCAGAGAAAGACTTACCTCCTACGACCTTAACTTAGACCGTTCCAACTATTAACCATCACATTGTTGATTGAAAATAGTAATTTTTCCGCATAGGTGGTTTGCTCGAAGCTGCTACCATCGTTATAACCCTCCAAGGGCTGAGAAGATCCCTTGGAGGTAGGTCTATTTAGGGGGGGGGGGATTAAAAAGTGCAAGCTAATAAGTGGTCATATTAATGTGACTTTCTGTGCTAATGTCAAACCGGAGCGATATGGGTCCAATACTGCAAGCGGCATAAGAATGGATGAAGGAATGGAAGGCATATAATGTGTCCATTTTAATTAATGTTTAGGGAAGATTATAATAATCTCTATCCAAGAATATAAATATCAAATACAGCAGTGATCCATTAGAAAAGGCCACAATTGATCAGGGCCATGCGGGGTCAAACATGGTAAAAAAAAAAAAATGTTAAGCCGCATTATTTATGCATGCTCGTATACCAAACAATGCAGCCGTGCCTGAGAAGGTGATGCCACAAAGTGCTGCCGCAGAGCTAAGTGAATGAATCACCCCTTTACTCCAAACCATATGATTATAGTTAAACGACGGTGGGCCTATTAGCGGCGTCAAAGCCATGCGACATATTGCGTTCCCAGCAGTTCAACAGATTGTGTGACCAATGAGTTCTCTGTGTTCAATCTCCAACGTGACAGGGCTCTGGCGTTAGTCGTGATCCATTGCAAAATGCCAAATGAGTTGTGATATCTCTAAATGTTTGCTCTCGCTTTTTGCACCGCTTATAATTATAAGTAAACACAATATTCCATCATCTGTTTTCAATTCTTGAAGCGACCGGCTATTTGTGTTGGCATCTGCTCTCCCTGCTTTCTGCGCTTGTGTGTGTGGGCGTGCATGTGTGCGTGTGCGTGCATGTGCGCGTGCGTTTGTGTGTCCATGTGCGTGTGTGTCTGCGCGCATGTTTGTGAGTGTGTTCGTGTGTGTGTGTGTGTGTGTGCGTGTGCGTGCGTGCGTGTGTGCGTGTGCGTGTGTGTTTGCATGCATGCTGACTAATCATGTGCGTGTGCGTGCGTGCGTGTGTTTCGTCTACCTGGGCCACCACTGCTCCTCTCCTCCACCTTCCACCTTCGGTAGTATTCCTCAGGCCTAATGCGACGGGCTTCAATTAATTTGCATGAAGATTAATAGCAACAATAACACAATTTCCCGTCCGCACACAACGGGCGGAAGCCGCCGGTGAGGCGCCGGCTGATGGTTGGCTCCTCCTAGAGCGCCGCCCTCATTGAAATTCATCCCAGAGCGCGACCGCTTGACTGTTTGAGCGGCTGTCTTCCGAGCGGTGGAACCTGGACTCGGGCCGGGTTGTTTACCACCTCAGGACCTCATCAACAATCACGAGCTTGGAGGCCAGATTGCGGGAAGCAGACCCCTCGTCCCTGTAATGAGAAAAGCCATTTAGAAAGCGTTCAAGGTGTGTGTTCGCCACAATACGTTGTGTTTCTATTATTATATGAAGGGCTGGTGAAGTTGGGTCATGCGGTTTTGTCCTTTCAGATGGACGTACGGACAGACAGATGGACAGATGGACGTACAGACGGACAGATGGGCGGACAGACTGACAGACATTCAACCGTAAAGAGGCTTGGAGATCAGAGACCTTGCTTTACTGAAGGACTTCAAAGTTCTTGCCCCTACCCATATCAAAGCCAGTCTTATCCCATCTGCATGGTGCCATGGTGTTGCTAGATGACATTGATGAGTTTTTCTGGCAGTTGAAAGACAGCTATAAAGATTGATTGAGGAGTTTGATCCCCATCACATCAAGACGGGATAGAACAGAGATAGAACTGTGATAGAACAGAAGCTGACAGTGGGGAGAGTTTCCTTATGGTATTACAAATAGTTATATATTTTTTTAACGTTTAATTATACGGGACCACATATGCAAGCAAATAAATCACAGTGGCTTACTTGTTAGTTAATGCACAAACATGGCATTGAACACGGTAAGAAAGGACCAATACATGTGTTTTTTGTAATAAAGACAACAATGCACATGAGGATGTGTAGCTCATAAATTCTATAACTCAATAGAATTTCCAGCGTACACTTACGACACAAACACACACACACACAAACACATGACTAGACTGTCAGGTTATTTTTAAATGGAAATAACAAAGAAAACCTCACCGCAAGCACCCGCAGACTCACACACACACACACACACACACACACACACACACACACACACACACACACACACACACACACACACACACACACACACACACACACACACACACACACACACACACACACACACACACACACACACACACACACACACAAACCTCAGTGACAGTGCCATACTTCGCTGGATTGAGAGAAGGCTGAGAGGAAGGTACAATTAAACTAAAGCATGTCACAGCTTTACAAAGAATAGTCCCAAGAGAACCGTACTAATTGTTCAAAGAATCCATTGTGAACAGAGATTGTGATGTGTGTTCTCTTATGCATGTGTTCCTACACACACACACCCTCACCCCCCAACACACACACACACACACACACACACACACACACACACACACACACATATAGACTCGACACCATACAAAATCTGCAGCCCT
>NC_082389.1:5277489-5334989 GCF_031168955.1 Gadus macrocephalus
TGTGTGTGTGTGTGTGTGTGTGTGTGTGTGTGTGTGTGTGTGTGTGTGTGTGTGTGTGTGTGTGTGTGTGTGTGTGTGTGTGTGTGTGTGTCTGTGTATATGTGTGTGTGTGTGTGTGTGTGTGTGTGTGTGTGTGTGTGTGTCTGTGTATATGTGTGTGTGTGTGTGTGTGTGTGTGTCTGTGTATATGTGTGTGTGTGTGTGTGTGTGTGTGTGTGTGTGTGTGTGTGTGTGTGTGTGTGTGTGTGTGTGTGTGTGTGTGTGTGTGTGTGTGTGTGTGTGTGTGTGTGTGTGTTTGTGTTAGGAGGTGTTTGCATGGGGTGTTTACCAGAGTATTGGTGGTAGCCGCGGCGATAGGCTTCCCGCGCCCTAATCAATAGGGCTGGTCTCACCCGTGAACCTCAGTGTGACATTAACCGAATAATGTCCGTCTTGCACGGACCAAGTGACACAATGGACAGAATGGAGGGGATTGAGGGTTGGAGTCGGGTGGAGGGCCACAAGTAGGGTGTAGCTAAGAACTTCACCGTGACCTTCGACCCATCACTCACAACATGTAGCTCTAAAAGCACACCCAAACAAGACCTATGTCGGTACATGATAAACAGCGACCACTGTACATTGCCGTGTAGAGCTGTGATAATACAGGAGAGTTACAGAAACCATGTGGCAGTTTTCAAATGTCCAGCAGTAATAGAAATAAAAAATAATAATAATAGTGATCATCATTGTCATAATCATATTAATAATATAAAGCCTTAAGTGGAAGAGAGCGGTTGATGTGATAATGGGTGTGGGAAGGGGGAGGGGGGGTGCTGGCAGACCAGTAGGTGGGTATTAGGGGGAGAGGAAGACTCACGGATAGTGTCTCCTAAATATCTCCGTTAATTCTCTTTTAATTTGAGCAATCAAGTTTTTTAGCAAACATCAATGGAGCACAGTGTTTAACAAAGGCTGGATTATGGGCACGTACTCAGGAAGTGTCATTCTCAGTTCACACGTTTTTTAATTGAAAGATTAGTAGTTAGCATCTCCTTCTATCCAGCCGGCTAATCCGACATAATACATTCATTCCTGCGGCACTTAGAATGCAGAGCAAAAGGGCTCCGTTGTTGTCCTCAATCGTATAGTTTAGTATGAAGTTGATTTTGGTTTGACCAGCTGTATATTCAGCTACGGAAAATGTCACTCAATTACTTCTCTTATCTGACCAATCTAAAGATGTAAAGCCATTTTCTGAGGAAAAGAGGAAGGGCAAATTGTTTCTCTAGATTTTCCTTGAAACTATCACTTTAGTTATCAAACCATCACTAAGTGTGGAAATCATGTTGGAGGGAATGAAAGCTTTTCCTCGGCAATATGGTCCATATTTTTGTAGGATTTGTATTTTTAGGTGCATTTTGATTTCTGTAAAATGTACAAAGTAAAATTCAGAATAGGAGCATAAAGTAAGACAAATAGTTTTCAACATTTAGCATTGTACCAGTGTGAATGTGTGATTTGTGAACTCCTCCCAACATTGACACTCAAACTCAGTTATCTTCAACAGTTATCTTTTAACACATACTTTAATTCACAAATAAAATGATTATTGTGGAGTACTATGAGTCAGAGTAGAACCATTAAAACAAAAAAAGTATGTGCAATTGTGTAGAAAACAGAATCCGATGTGGCTGAAATTGTGCCATCTTTGGTAAAAGAAATCGCCCCATCCGCTGAGTTGCAGGATTATTAGCGGTGAGACAGCAGCTTCTGCCCTGCTCAGTGAAGGCTGAACGTACAGGATTATGTACCTGGGGGTTTCTCCCTGCTTGTCCTTGTGGCCCACATAATCAACTTTCATCCTGCTGGTGAGGAGTGGAAACACACGCACACCCACACACTCTCACACTCACACACACACAAACACACGCACGCACGCAGACACACACCCACACACACGTACATACACATGCATCCATATATCCATATATATATTTATGATATATCATATAATATATATAATATACATAACAATATATATATATTCTAGAAATTCGTACTATTTTTATAATTTTCAATGCAAAAAATACGTTTTTTTAGTTCTTGTAAATATTTAATGAACACTAGCACACATCCTCCAAGTGGTAAAAAATCGTCCACAGCCCCAATTGAAGTGTCCACTCTCTCTGCCTCGGAGCTCCTGCAGAGTTTATCTACCCTTCCCTCGGATGGACAGCACAAGAAGCTGGATGTTGTTTCCACACAATAGCTCGCAGGTTGTTGACTCCACTGGAGGACGCTTTTGAGGTTTCTCTTCTTGTGGAGTCGACAACTTTTTAGCATTGCATCTTACACAGCTAGCAACACCAGACAATACAATAATTCACACACTGGCGGGCACCCCAAAATCTTTTATGCATGCATCACATCATATATAGAAGCCCTTAGTCTTCAACCGAACATATTTACTAATGTAACAAACATGTACATGCACACAGACGTACAGACACACACAAACACACACACACGCACGCACGCGCACACGCACACGCACACACGCACACACACACACACACACACACACTCACCAATACTTATTTTTGAAACACTGCTGACCAAACACATGCATTAAGTTTGAAATTAATTCCAAAACTGTTTCATTATGAGAAGTATCTCAAGATTCTGTGACCTTCTGCAGCATGCGCACACGCACACGCACACGCACACACACACACACACACACACACACAACTTGTCAGCATATGCAAGTTTGTCAGCAGTCGTTGCCTTTTTAATTGGTTGGCATTTTCTTTTGCAATCGTAAAAGACAAATGTACTATCATTAATATTCCTCTTTCAACTTTGGTTTGAATCAATCAACCCATGCTATATCTGTGCCAGAAATGTGTACCTTCTAAATGTGTATTTTTTTCTATAGTGTTTATCTAGCGCTGGTTCTGTTTCTAGCAGCTGAGTCTGCCCCTTCAATTCAGATCACCCCCCCCCCCCCCCCCCCCCAAACAGCAGGCTTACCTCCTGCAACGTTCTCTGATCATTTGAGCAGCGTGGAGGGGGGCCTGTTTGAAGAGACACTGTGAATGTCATTATAAAGCCATTAAACACTGCATTCTCAGCAGAATATCTCAGGATAAATGTCAAGCCTTTCGCTCTTTCTGATTCAGAGCCAGTGAACGCATCCCCTGGCCCCCCCGATTCACCGTGATTCATGGCTGACATTATTAAATATAGTTGCTTGTCTAAACGTACAGTACATGTAATTTATGGCATATACCACCCACGGTAAACAAACGCATTCATAAATTGTGTTCATATCTCCATATTATTGTTTGATGACACAAACTATATGTTAATCGTTTTGTTTTTATCATGGTTGAAAGTGATCAGTCTTGAGTTTGATTCCATCAGATCTAATCAATTAACCGACAATTATCCGTCTGGAAAGACCAAATTAAGTCTAGTCGGCGGGTAACATTCATGATGTGTGTGCGTGCACGCATGTGTGTGTCTGTGTGTGTTTGTGCATGTGTATCAGGAGAAGGCGGAGGGTAAAAGACCAAAGAGCCACATGAATGACTTCAGGAGAAGCTTAGCGCGGTGCCAGCAGAGGAGAGCTCACAGCAAGTAATTGGATTTCATTTTACTCTCACAGAGTGTAAAGAAAAAGAGAGAACGTGGCCCCATCTCCTCCTCCAGCTGCCTCAGGTATCATAAAGGCCAAGCGATGCCTTAGTCGCCTCAAAGAACTCATATCTATGTTTTCACAGCAGAGAGTCCGGAACGGGGCAGGCAGCAAGAGAGACACTCGGCGAGATAAAACATGGAGAATAATCTTCCCCCGGAAAATAATCTTTCTCCTCAAGAGAGGGGGGGGGGGGGGGAGTGTATCGGTTCAGCACAAACAATTATACACCCTGGTGCCAGGTACAGACGGCTGATGTTGTAACGCCATTGCCCTAGAGTCGTTCTAATAAAAGTAGACCTGTCTCTTTGAGATTAACGCTTTTTGCACCCCCCCCCCCCCGTGTAAAACCATCATTTGTCATTCTGGCATGTTTTCTTTTTTTATTGGGTCACGTCATTATTTACTCTTTAATTGCTGCACTTTATAATATATTTAGATTTCACATTGAACAGTGGCTTCTTAGTGACCATTGTATCTAGGGTAACACACCATTGAGGGGGATACATATATACATTAAACACACTTCCTTTCGACAGACCCCATCCCTCTGCTTTTCGAAAGAAAACAGCGTGTTAAGAGTTATAGGAAGTTGCCGTCCAGGGACACAAGTTTGTACAGTCCATTAATCTTTGAATAATTAAACTCTTCCGGGGCGCCCCCCAGGGAGCTTAGTACGTCTTTTAGCCGGGCTACTTGTGTAAGGCTCGACAGATGACCAATTGCAGCTGTTTAGTGTCAGGAGCGTCGGAGCGTCAGAGCTATCGGGGCGGCTCCGTGGTTCAGCCCGCTAACGCTTACCATGTGGGTAGCACACCTGGTAGCATCCCAGGTTCAATTCCCACCTGTATGTTACGATGCTACACGTTCCCTCTCTTCTCAAACCGCTCCCCTGTCTCTCTTAAATGTCCTGTACATAAAGGCACAAAGGAAGCTCATAGAATAGTGAAAAATTAATTCTACATTTACATTTAGGGCATTTAGCAGGCGCTTTTATCCAAAGCAACTTACAATAAGTACATTTGTCACACAATGTATTTCTCTAGGCACAGTAAGGATGTTCATAGAAACAAGTGCTAAGCACTAAAAAAATGTTAGGTTAACTGAACTAGGTAAAGCAACACTGAAAGCGTGACACTTTCCCTGTGTTTGCCTCATCTACCATTGAGGCAGTGAAACAAACACAAGTTGTCACACAGGACAGTTAACGCTGTCCTTTAACACCTCGGGTGTCATCTGATCAGGTTTGCTGGAGCAGCTGTCATTTCCCTCGCCCCGAAACATATGATACGCTCAGTCTTCAGGGGAGAAGGCCATCACCTGCCCGTTCAGTCTTTCTCCAACTTTCCTCCCAGCGACATCTGGCTACAATTACACCCCCCCAACATCGCTCACTCAGGGGCTTTGTCAAAATGGCCACGCTTTAAACAAGACGAGTGCTTTTGCGGGGCGGCTAAATGGCGGGAGGAAATCGCACACTTTCTGATGCGGGATGCGTGTCGAACCGTGACTAATAAGTCCCCGGGGAGCGCTGTGTTTGACGACGGGTGCGAGACCGCTGACACACAGAAGCTTTGACCCGGGTCCCGGGTCAAAGCTTCTGTGTGTCAGCGGTCTCGCACCCGTCATCAAACATCGCCCCGGGAAACCAAGCAAGTCATTGTTTTTTGATCAGTGCGTCCCCGCCAACAGAGACTAACCTCGAGGAGGGGCTGCTTCCTGAAGGAAGAGATCGACGAAGGGGGGGGGGGGGGGGGGGGGGGGGGGGTTGACCGCTTCATCGGAATCGATGAACCTGCCTTCAGGGTTGACCAGGCAGCTGAACGGATGGACGTTCTCCATCCACCGCCGTTTCTTCACCCGTAGCTCGAGGAAGGGAGAGCGCCTGTGTTTTTAACGAGGCGCATCGGGTGCGGGGGGGGGGGGGGGGGGGGGGGGGGGGTTAGGCTCGCCGACGCAGAGGGGCCCGCGGCGGGCGTCGAGCTGTCTGAGCGCGGCTCCACATCGGGAGCGACGTGCCCGAGGAGCACGCACGCACGCCGGCCGGCCGCCAGGCCATCAATCATCGCCGAGGCACCCGCCATCGTCCACCGCTGGGGGATACCAAATCATCAGACTGCGGGGAGGGCCTTGATGTGAGGCAGGAGAGCGGCAGCATGGACCTGGTGATACCATAACCGCAGAGGGCGATTTAGACCCTGTAGCGACAGAGGGGTGATTCGGACCTGAGGTGCTACGCGACATTTCATTCGATCAGCCTTTCAACCTGTATCTCCACACCCTCCGGTCTATAAAGGCATCAAAAGCACATAGATATATATATATATATTTTGTGGAATTACCGTCCTTGCTATATTGGGACAGTGTCTTCAGTCATCACTCATGTCAGACTACTCCAAACATTACGATATGATAGCCGGGCCTCCTTAAGGAAGCCTTCCCTTCCAGAGGAGAACATGTCGGGGAGATACCTTGTGGATGCTCGTACTTTAAGCGTATGCAGATGTATTTTACTCACAGATGCATACCGTGTTTTTTTCCGAACTGCAAACACAGCCCAGGGTAGCGAATAGCAGTGTGATGCACCCGGTGTTCGCACGCTGACAGCAAAACAAACTTTGCAGCGCGAGGAGATAAGCTGGAGCTCATCTTCTGCTGTGCTTTGTGCTAAAGCCTGTCCATCAAAACCCATTTTCGAATACGCTTACTTTTGATCAGCGTATAAACACTCATTGCATGTCTGTAGCCGCCAGATGTCTGCACACCTATCCACGCACGGAAATATACAACACATCAAGGGCCCTCCATTCTAACTAGTTCAACCGTCAACATTAGCTTCTGCATTCAATTTGACCTGAAATATGGGTTACCATCAGCCTCATATACTATAATCTAGTCGAATATAATGAACCGAAGGCTTATTAACATCGATGAAATCAAGCAGTGGCTGGTCTCTGCGGAGGTGGAGAGCTCAAGGGTGCACGATGGGGACAATGCATGATGCACTTCACAGTATAGAAATGTAACCATATAATGTGCCACCATCCAATTGATCAGAGAGGTGAAAATGCACAAGGCCAATGGGGAAAATAATTTCAACAGTACAAGTGTGCGCGCGCGTGTGTGTGTGTGTGTGTGTGTGTGTGTGTGTGTGTGTGTGTGTGTGTGTGTGTGTGTGTGTGTGTGTGTGTGTGTGTGTGTGTGTGTGTGTGTGTGTGTGTGTGTGTGTGTGTGTGTGTGTGTGTGTGTGCGCGTAATCCATTCATGTCATCATTTGTGTTTCTATGTGTACGATCTCGTCCATAAAGCACACAAAGTCTGCAATCCCATCTCTTTACCACACTTTAACGCCATTGTACCGGAGTTAATAGTTTCAGTAAACAAGTTATGTTCCTTGTTGACCCTGCACTACCACTAAATTGCTGACCAATCAGGGAAGCGCCACTCTGACTTGTTCTGGGGACATAAATTGCCTGTCAATCACATAAGCTACACAACAGGTGCTTGATTGCAACACTTTGCATTGTCTGAGAAACTTAAGGAGTGTTATGACATCTTCTCTCTACCCAACTCTCTTAGTCTATCTTGACTACAACAGCCTCTATTGATATAGACATTATAATGCACGATTTTTTAACCTTAACCCTTTATTTATTTTTTAAACCCCAGATTTTTTGGATTGTTAGAAGTTGAGTCAATTCAGAATGAAGATTAGACTATAACAACTTAAGGGTACAGCCCTGAAGTTAGATGCAATGTAACAACAGCAAATTCAGCAACAAACATGAATACAGAATTCAACTTACCCATGTCACCTCTGCCCTACTTAACAAACATAATGGCTATGCATGCACACAGGGGTGTGTGTGTGTGTGTGTGTGTGTGTGTGTGTGTGTGTGTGTGTGTGTGTGTGTGTGTGTGTGTGTGTGTGTGTGTGTGTGTGTGTGTGTGTGTGTGTGTGTGTGTGTGTGTGTGTGAACAAACACGCAAACAAACACGAGATAAAAGGATTAGCTAATGGTTTCCCGGAACTAGGTTGGTTCATACATTGGATGGTGGACGGGTTTGGGAAGATGTATTGATTTACACTAAAACAACCCATCTCCTGATGAATACCTTCACGCTACCTTGGCAGCGTCTGGAACCGCTGATTGCACAAACTGATCCAAGATGCATTGATTCAAGTCATGTTCATTTTTAACTTTTATGAAGTAGGCCTACATGTAAAGACACTGATCCATCTTTCCATCCACTTGTGTCATTTAAATGTGGGTCAGGGAGACTAATTTAAACCATTCATTCATCATTCTTATCATGCATCCTCCTGCGGTGGTCGGCCTAGTAAAAAAAATGAATGGTGATGCATCAATTTACAAATATCACACATCAATCAAGGAGGACTCTTCAATTGAAATACAACAATAGCCCCTTGAATCCTTATAACGTACATACCCATATGCCCCAAATCCACACCTTCCCCATGAATCAAACTAATATGCACACAGCCAGCAGGATAGCATGCATAGTTCTGTTCTGGGGAATGGGATATCACACATGCAATAATGTTTAAACACGCTCTTCTCCCCTGACATTGCAGTCATTTATCTGTACATGTAATTAACGCAGATTCCCATGAGGACAGAGAAACCTCAAAGGAAGTACCCTGTTAATCAGTAGGACTGTTTTCTATGAAACCAACGGATGGAAAATTATATTATCGTTGAGATTGCCTCCTCACTTCTGAAAATGGTTCAAATGAAAGCAAGGAACCTCAAGGAATCTATATCAACTGAAAATAAATAAAATGGAGCCAACAATTATAGAAATGTTCACATAAAATAAAAAAAGTAAATACTACTATTTACTTTTACCAAATGGTGTTGATTGTCAATAACATTTGTTGTAACTAGCATCAGTTAAATAAGAGTATCGGCTGAATAAATAGCAACTCAGGGAAGCAAGGCATGAATCAATACGGAACGCACCGATAGAGTAGCCTACAAACACGACGATGAGGGCCGAAAAAAAGAGAAAGAGGAAAGCTAGCTGGGGTGAGCCCCCTATTAGTGCACCGACCCTAATGAGGACAGATAAAGACCCCACGGTTTGGAAAAGCATTGGCCAGGCAGGCGTATTAGAGGTGTGGTGGACTGGAGCCCTCAGAGTGGACCAGACACCCATGCGCACCACAAGTGTCTGCTCTTGCTGTCGGCTGTCATTGTGTATTCCACACGCGGGGGGTGCCCTCCGACCCCAGCCACTCACTGTGGCCCCTGGCGATAAGGTGGGCTAGGACGGGCTGGGGATTATGCCATCTGCTCTAAAAGGTAGCAGGAAAGTCTTCAATGACTGGCCTATACGCTCAGGCCTAATGCCCCCATGGGGTTTTTTGCTCTCAAGTGTCCCATCTCCCTCCCTCATCTATCAGGCTAATCTAGCCTCGTGGTAGCATATAAACGGGAGTGATCCCATTAGCAGAAGACACCAAAGGTTACTTGACAAGGTGACGCAGAGTGCAGAGCAGTGCTGTGGGCACGGCTATTTCAGGGGGCTGCTCTTATCTGGACACAAATCCACTTTGGTGCGCAGGGAACATGAATAACATTAAGGCCTTGGCTAGCTGCTGCGATTTCTTAGCTGATAGCGGAATATGTTCTCTTTCCTAATCAGCTTAACTAGATACACAAGCCAATGCCCAGGATAGGGGAAAGATAGTAGTATTGGATGTGTCTGCTTATTTAGGCCTACATTTATACCATTAGCTTTGTTGAGCATAGCAGCAAGATATTTGAGTTAACATACCTCCTTTAGAACAGTGTATGGCAAGACAACCTAGGTTGAAGTGGAGACCCAGCCAGAGGCAGCGGGATCACACTTGGTCTTCCAGCATCACCATAACAAGTCTTCAACCTGAAGTGAGGGTTTGGGGCCGATGAACCCAGTCTCCATGGACTCTAGGTTCATGAGGCCTGAAACAAAGACACGGAATTGTGGCTGAATCATCAATATAATTGCAATACACTTTTTGCTCGATCAAAAGCATAAACGTATGTGTTCAAACATAAGTACGAACACATAATGTGGGACTGAAGAACTGCCTCCAACACGGGTTCTTCCACAGTGTTCTCCCTCTGAGGGGAGAGGTGAGGGTCCACCGTGTGGGCGGGATGACTCCACCGATGGGATGCTCATTGGCCAGCTCGAAGGGATACAAAACCCGTATCCGAGGGCTTGTTCCAGGGGTCAGGAGGATAGCTTTCCACTCACCCTTTGTACTCGCACAACAGGAATCTCTGTAGCTGAGCTGCAGTCCTTGCTCACATCCGGCTACAATATTTTATCTGATAAAATGATTGAGGCATAAACATCCCCCAAGGCGTCTTTATCACTGCTGTGCTGTCAGAGAGTAAATATTTGCCTAAGTGGTCATTTAAATCATAGTTTTATCTCCCACCCAGACAACTGAAGAGGTACAATAATAAATCGTCCATAGTTGCAGATTTGAGTGGTTAGGCATGTGGGGATAGAATAATAATAAGAAAACAAATACTTAGCAGGATATTTTATTATTTTATATTGGTCTTGAGGTTTGGGTAGCTAGCTGTAACATTTAGGCTAAACAAAGGCTTGCTGTTCAAATCTCTATAGAATAGGCAAACAATGTGTCTACCTCCTTTGTGTGTTAACGCTCTTTTCACAGAAATTATACTGTGTGTGTGTGTGTGTGTGTGTGTGTGTGTGTGTGTGTGTGTGTGTGTCCTGCGTGCGTGCTTGTGTGTGTTTGTGTTTGTGTACGCTGTGTGTCTGTGTCAATGTATTTCTGACTGCATGTGTAAGTGTGTGCGTTTGTTTGTGTATGCATGCATGTATGCGCATGTGTTTGTTTCAGTTTCACTCTGTGACGTTTTGTGTACCTTGGCTTAACCTTCAAGCGAAGACCGCTGTGTGTGTTTTACACCATTTCTTCCTGCGCGTCTCTGCACCTGGGTCCCTTGTCAACACCGGCCAGAGATGAACAGGGATGAATTGTTTTGTTTTTTGGTGTTTCATAGCTGCCAAGGCTGCCCCCTGCTGAGCCTAAAACAAAAGTCAAAGTCATCCAGCAGCACCGCTTCTCAACAAGATGAGAAGACATGCTAGCTGTCTGTGGTTAAACTGCTGCTCACAATGAAAGGTGGAGGAAGTGAAGGGAATGCGAGTTTGAGGGGGAAAAATAGCAGGAAAGTCACACTGGTGTGTGTGTGTGCGTCTGTGCTTGCGTGCGTGCGTGCGTGCATGTGTGTGTGTGTGCGTGCGTGCGGTTGAATATGCAAGTGTACGAGGGGTGATGGAGAGGTTGTTAGCAGTGGAGAGTTGAGGGGGAGGAGGATGGAGGAGGATGGATGGTGGGGGTGTGTGGGGATTAATGCTCTACCACCCTCATTAACCAACCTTGGCCCTGTTGTGATGAAGGACAAAACATCGACAGACTCCACACGAGGCCTGGAGGCAGAGACAGAGGAAACACACACACACACACACACTCACACACGCACGCCTTTTTTAATTACATGTAAAGATGCTACAGCCGGGATAACAAAAGCATCCCCCTAATTAATCCTTCATCCGTCCGTCCGTCCATCCATCTGTCCTTCCATCCATCCATCCATCCCCTCATCCTAACAGGCGTCCTCTTCGCGTCGCTCTGTGTGACAGCGATGAAGGACAGTAGGGAGCGTTGTGACAGTTAGATGACGTTCTGCGTCGTTCAAACTGAGACGTACACTCGAGTCCACACTGATTCCATCTCTCCCTCTCTTCCTCTCGTGCACCCACACTTTCTCCCACTCTCGTGCACCCACATGCACGTGCAAACTCACGTTGTGTGAGACATACATCCCCAATGCCTCTGTTCACTGTCGCACATGCACACACTAACTGTCATACACATGTATGCACACAATCACGTCTGTCTGTCTGTCTCTCACTTCCTCTCACACACACACACACACACACACACACACACACACACACACACACACACACACACACACACACACACACACACACACACACACACACACACACACACACGCCTGTCCCAGTCATATTTTTGAAGAGAATGCCAGACAGTCATTCCAGACACCTATTGATCTGCCCAGCCACTGATGGACCCAGCATGAAACACAATTTATGCAGCCATACTTGTTACCAGCACATTAGATCTAGCTCCAACATTACTTATTAATGTTCATAATACCATATAGTGGAGTGGGAAAAATCCATTTAGCATTGACATAAATACAGAGGTGACATATTTCACAATAAAAGCACAGTGCTTATTAATCTGTTGAACTTCAATTGTAAAAGTAATTGGTGGATTCTTTCTTAAACCACAACTAAAGACAGCAATGTTGGTCCTTGGAAAAACTAAGAAAATGACCCTGAGAAAACTAATTCACATGGATCCATTCTCATGGATCTAGAGATGGCCACCAAGCTTGTATAGTCTGTCGAAACAAGTCCAATGTCAGCCATCAAACACTCTGAAGCCATTTCTTTCCCCAACTTGTTTCCAAGTAGTCTGCTGCATGTGTGCGCCGTGACCAACGCCAAAAAGAGACAGATTAAGCACACCTTGAGCTCTCTGGAGATGAAGAACTGCAGCTCTGTGCTACCTGAGTGGGGTGGTCACTGAGTGTGTTCCCAGCCACCGATGATGAAGTTCTATATTTTGAGTGTACTCCACTAAGTTGGCCGCACCACTTGTCTGCCACTTAAGAGTGTGACTCTTAACTCTTGATAAGGCTCATTGCAGAAGAAGAAGACAGAGAGATGGGATCTGGGAGAGAGTTTCTGAGAGACAGCCTTGACTCTCCTTTTAAACTCAACCATCTCTCTCTCTCTCTCTCTCTCTCTCTCTCTCTCTCTCTCTCTCTCTCTCTCTCTCTCTCTCTCTCTCTCTCTCTCTCTCTCTCTCTCTCTCTCTCTCTCTCTCTCTCTCTCTCTCTCTCTCTCTCTCTCTCTCTCGTCAGTGTTAGTGAGTAATAGAGCAAACACACACAGGAACAAATAGAGGACAGATACAAAGGCATAAACACACAGAGAAACACACAAATAAAAACACACACAAATATGCACACACATTTTGTGAATACAGAGATACAAATACACAAACACATACACACACACACACACACACACACACACACATCAAACGGCCTTCAACGCCTCTGACTTATGCCAAAAGAAAAAAAGTACCCCATCAATCCGAGAGTTACAGTTGTCCATTAAATTGACAGTCACAGATATATGGAACATTGATAGGAAAATGCATTGTGCATTCCTGCCGTGTGTGTGTGTGTGTGTGTGTGTGTGTGTGTGTGTGTGGTGTGTGTGTGTGTGTCCTCAGTGGGCCTGTTTGAAGAAGTGTGAATGATGTGATGTCTCTCTCTCTCTCTCTCTCTCTCTCTCTCTCTCTCTCTCTCTCTCTCTCTCTCTCTCTCTCTCTCTCTCTCTCTCTCTCTCTCTCTCTCTCTCTCTCTCTCTCTCTCTCTTCTCCTCTCTCTCTCTCTCTCTCTCTCTCTCTCTCTCTCTCTCTCTCCAACTTTCTTTCCTCCCTGAAGTGAAGTTGGGAGAGTTTCACTTACTGACAGACAAGCGTGCTGCAGAATTAATGCCTTGCTATGGGCAGAAACTGAACTTAAACCTCACTCATCCCTCAAGGGTCATCCACGGCTATAGAAAGATTTAATAAAGTAAGGATACAGGATACACTTTCATCTTCAAACCTAGCCCAGGCAAAGCTTATTAAGAAGAGAATCTGAAACTGAATATGAAATAGAGGTGTCTCCCCCCCTCTCTCTCCATCTGTTTCAAGCTCTTAATCCACTCTATGAGAATAAACCACACCTTTTTTTTTTTTCTCCTGCCAAAAGCCACGTGAAGCCTGTTCAACATGTCAGTTTCTTACATTCTTCCCACCGCCAACGATTTAAAATGCATGTATATTCAAGTTCAATCAACGTGCACCCTTGGGCAATGGTGAAAAGAGGAGAAATCCCCGTCTATATCACGGCGGTGATGCACTGCCAACCTGCAGTGATATCCGGGCTACTTGCACACCTCACACTGAGGTCTCCGGGGGAAGAAAAACTGATGAGACTAATAGATGGCTTAGGATGCATAGAAAACACACCTTCCAGAGGAATAATGAGAGACAGAAATTCCAGCCCCGGCCTCACATAACACTGTGGTTTCCAGAGACAAGGTCCCCACGGACGCTCCTCCTTCCAGCTAAAGCTCTCCTGCAGGCCTACTTATTCCCAATCTGGCCTCACAGCGTAGTCGACTACACTGTTGGTTTTTTTATGCTCCCTGTAGATGCAAAACGAAGTCCGCTTCGTTCTCAGATGAACCTGGGAGTTGTGGTTTCCGGTTGAGCGGTTTTAGTGCCTCCATGCAGAATACAGCATATGAAATAGCCATTAAAACGTCTCGTCGTAGGATTCCCATTGGGGAAAAGACGGGGAGAACGAGTGAGGGAGAGAGTGTGACATAGAGAGAGAGAGAGAGAGAGAGAGAGAGAGAGAGAGAGAGAGAGAGAGAGAGAGAGAGAGAGAGAGATCACATCCTTCACACTAGAGATTCGTCTCAACTTTAATTATTTGAATTTAATACTTTCTCGTGCAAATGTAGTGCTCTCATTTCAACTCAGCATTCTTCCAGAGGGGGTGTGGCTCAGTTGAGGAGTGGGGGGCTTGTTGGTTTAACCATGAAACCATCTCGATACGACGGCACATTAAGGTGAGAAAAGGATGAAAATAATACACACACACACGCACAACTCACTTGTCCACGTGTGACCATGATGAATTGGCAAGGGAACATTATTAATGGGTGCTTGTTGGTCCCAACTAAGTGACTTAAAGTGAATACAGAGAGGCCTATGGGCATAATCATGGGTCGGATAGACGTTTAAGAATCCTGCTCGCACAGGACAATTTATTAAGCGAGGGGACGTGCCACACCACACCCTTCAGAACCTCATCTCACTCATATTAATACCCGGTTTCACCTGACCCCCCCATTTCCATTTTTTTTCTCTCTGAGTCCACCCATTATCCCCCTCCTGTCCCTTGTTCTCTTAACCCCATCAGGCCCCAAACCCCCACCACCACCCCCCCCTGTAATCACCCAACGCGCAGCAGAAGCACAACCTCAGGAATGCTAATGAGGGCTAATTGTGCTGCTTACAAGCAACACGAGAGCTCGCTTGCGCACGTTGATGGGGACTCGACTGGCAGTTTTTTTTCCAGGGCGCCGAGACGGCGTGCATCTCATCCAGACCGGGGTCAGGGGACGGGGGTCGCGGCGAGATGGCAAAATTGGTCCTGGACGCCTCCGGGCTTTTCGGAAAACGATCGCTCAAATGCTAAGTGCCATCGCTCAGTTAACCCGTTCCCAGTATTCAACGAAGATAGCTAGGATGAAACGCTACGCAATGCTGAGAAACTGTTTTAAGTGCAAGGACGTACAACAAACAATGACTACCGGTACATACATTATCTGCAAGGACGTACAGCATACAACGAGTGTGTCATAGGGGTGTTTTTAGGAGAGTAAGGGAGGGGAAGGGGCGAAGGGACGTTAGAGGTAAGGGAGGAGGCTGTGCAGATTCCAGGGGAACTAAGAAAGGGACAGCTGCGTGGTCAAAGACCTGGACTTCCAGTCTGCCGTGTGAGCGTTAGTGCTGTTTAGGCAGAATGTTTCGTAAAGTTTTTTTCATTGACTTCCGCGCCGCCGGACACTGTTTTGCTCAGCGATTTTCCGACGGCGGTGTATAATGTCCCACAGACGTTAAGTGCAAGGTCCTTGACAGCGCCACTCAGCCATGTCAGTGCCTCAGTGAGTTGCTGTCATACAGGTACAGCATACCACAAGGCATCATTATGCTCGACAGTCCCCAATGCTGAAACACCCCGGTCAATATCAGGCCTCAACCCCTATCCGGACAAGCGTTGGTAGCTCGAGCGTTGCCCTGTGCTCCAAAACGCTATAAATCGTCCGTCCGGGCATTTTTTGCAAGGCGAAGGATTGTGTCCCCCACGGTGACATGATTTCCCAGCAGGCAAAAGCATCAGGGAGAAAGTCAGGACGTTAGACTCTGATGGATGGACCGCCATTTTGATGGCTATTCTATTTTTTATGATTCCCATAGGTTTCTTTATCTAACTTTCAAGAAAAAAACATTCACCCTGTTGAATTGAAGGACTTCAATACATCCTGCCATTGATCAAATGTACTTTTTGTTAGTTTATAAAATAATGCCTATTTCCAGCGAATCATTTCACTGTTGACTCTCGTTCTGTCGTGCGCATATATTGCAAAGCAAGACATTAAGAATATCCAGTGTTTTGCAGTCAAACCCGAACACTTTTGCAAATAATCTGTTCACCCGAGATCACCCTATCAACTTTCCGTCGCAAGTTGAAAGTCTCATGTCATGAATACCAAGTAAGGTCAAAGTCAAGTCTTTTATAAACGATAGTCTAGAATCTCCTCACATTTTCTACTCGAGTCTGACTCCCCCCACCTCAGGTATTTTGTCAGTGTCTGCATATCTATGTGAAAGGGAGTTCAAAGATTCTCTCTATTGTACCTTGGAACTGTCTAACATGGAACCGTCTATGAAGCCAACTTAAGAAACGGTGCCTCGGTAAATTGAGGTCGACGCTGGCAGCAGACAGCGTGCTGTAGCCCTGAGAGATCACCCCACACCTCCCATAACTCAGTGAACCACAGCAGATTCTGAAGTGCAGCAATGGATAAATGTTCCACACGACAACCGATTACCCCTGTTGTCGTGTTTGAGATGGACACATTACACTTTGTTGACCTGTCAAACACAGCCAACAGTCGGGTGAACGCCGCGGATCAGGGGAAGCAGTCCTGGGTCCTGCGGTCCAAGTTCAAGCAGGCCTAGAACTCTATTCAGATGCTAAGTTGGGCTGCTCTGCCTCTGTACCGACCCGTAGGCTTGATTGAACATGGGGTTCAATCAAGGAGTGACGCCATTCTGCAAGTTTTTCTTGAGGACTGGGTATTTTGTGCAAATGACAGGACGTCCCCACTACTCAAACTGAAAGACTGCAAAACAATCTTAATTACGTTTTTGCTTTCCTCGCACTCACAATTCAACCTGTCGCCCCTACTCATCGTACATCAGGCTGTGCTTTAATTCATTTCAGTTTTGTGCATCGTCCAAGACACAATGCATCCAAAAGACCCACTCAGTAAGGTAGAATCTAAGTAAATAAGCGTTGACTGGATTTCTCTCGCGGGAAAGTGTCATCTTATGTCAGCTGACTGAAGTCTTGTGTCATGAAGCAGCAGGTCAGCCATGACCCATTATCATCATCATCATCATCATCATCATCATCATCACCACGGTGCCAGACGGCCAATCCCATCGCTCCCTACTGTATGATGTGACGGATGGACTTTAAGGTTGATGGCCTCCATTGACCTTGTTCAGACGACTCTCTAACGGCTCGCCTTGTCGCCATGACAGACTCCTTAATGGGCACGGGGGGGCGGCGAGTGGCTTGATGTGATGCATGCTCCGTATTGCACATTGGGTTATTACAGAGTATCCCCTGAGGTCGTCACTGCTCCCCCATCAGTGGGGTTCGATTTGGGAAAGGGTGGGGATGGGGGGGGAGGTGGGGGTGGACCTTGGAAAAACGTTTAGTTTCCCCATCAATAAGTTGACCGCATTACTCTGCATTTACTCTCATGTAAGCTCTGTAAACCTTGGGCCTGCCGTGTACACATAACACGCACACACACACATTTTAAACAAATATATATGCTATTGGCTTACAGGTTTGGTATGCATTGCATAGCGTGTTATAAAAACACTGTGAAAGGAATAGCATTATGGCAGGAATGGCCGATTTGATCGTGTGTGTGTGTGTGTGTGTGTGTGTGTGTGTGTGTGTGTGTGTGTGTGTGTGTGTGTGTGTGTGTGTGTGTGTGTGTGTGTGTGTGTGTTCTGATCAGCAGAACACACGTCGCCACTGGAGTACTGGAGCCAACTTTGTCTGTTTCCAGTCAGATCCCGCTGCCCTTGTGGACTGCAGACCGCTGAGGGAGAGGAGGGTGAGGCGAGATGCCCGAAAAAAGGGAAATGAGGGAGAGATGGATGGGTGCTGGCGCTGGGAAAGAAAATAATACAAGGGTAGGCGGTGTGAAGGGAGAAAGCAGAAGGCATGAAGCGAGTCAGACCAGGTGGGTGGGCTGGGGCCGGGGGGTGGGTGTGTAGGGTGGCTGAGGTCTCATGGAGCTCCTTGGGGTAGAGTTAGCGACACCGGCGTGTATACTGGCGGTTCGATTCACATCGGGGGTGACCTTCGTCTCAGAGACGCATCCTGGCTACCGGGCGAGGCCTTTGGGGGAGAAGAGCAGTCATTAAAATGCAGATGTGCTAAAGGGCAAGTGTTTTTTTTGTTTTTTTGGGGGGTGGCGGAAGAGTCACGGTGTCAGAGAGGGAAGGGCAGAGAGAGCCCTGCAGAGTTGGGGACATGTTGGCTGGCTCTGGTTCTCATTTCAGGGCTTAGAAGATAACCTGTATATGCTGCTAGTGCTAGTATGAATACAGGGGAATATAAATGTACAAGCCTGAAGCATATGCATATGTTGCTTGAGCTATGGCTGTCGATGTTTGCTGTGGCATATTAGGATTATGAAATGATACAGTAGTTCAATGCAATTTTGCTCTGCTGAATTAATGGCATTTAGCGCCAGGTTGCATTAGCACAATTTTAATTGGATTTGTATTGTACGTGAGGAATAAGAAGGGGCTAAACTGTGAAAGTGTGTTCTGTATTAGAGAACTATTTGAGCGCAAACGTGATAATGAATTTAGCTGTTTTTGTGTGGCATATTTTTTATTAAATTAGGATTCATGATGACTCACTTCATACATCCAATGATTTTTAAAAGGTGATACAAAAACAATAAAACAATCTATATATTCATGTCAAAATGTATATATATTAAGAGAGAGAGAGAGAGAGAGAGAGAGAGAGAGAGAGAGAGAGAGAGAGAGAGAGAGAGAGAGAGAGAGAGAGAGAGAGAGAGAGAGAGAGAGAGAGAGAGAGAGAGAGAGAGATCACATCATTAACACTTCTTCGGGTCGATTGAGGTCACACATTCACACAGGAATATAATACTGCTCAAATGATTCATAAGTATATATATATATATATATATATATATATATATATATATAATCATAATTACAAAATTTAGCAGAGAGGAAAGTGACTGTAGAATTCGTAGTAAAATATAGAATAGAATTTGCTAGATTCCTGCACAGTGATATTACCAATCCTCGCAGCATTATGACAACAATGTACCACTCTCCATTGTACAGAGTACAGACAAGAAACATGGTCTGCAACATCAGGGGCAGTTTGAACATTATAGCTCAAGTAAAGTCAGCCCAACGAACCCCAGCATTAGCGGCCCTGTACACCCTGTAAGCCCTGCTACTGGTTGTTCTTGCCGTAAGTAGGTAGCATAAACACGTTTTAATACTGCTCATATGAGTTTATCAAATTGCCGGCATGTGGCTAAGGAAATAGAGCGGGTTGGCTGGTCACCGGAAGGTTGCTAGTTCGATCCCGGGCTCCTCCTATAGTGTCGAGGTGTCCCTGAGCGAGCACCTAACCCTTACTGCTCCTCACGAGCTGGCTGTCGCCCTGCATGGTTGACTCCGCCGTCGGTGTGTGAATGTGTGCATGAATGGGTGAATGTGAGGCAATATTGTGAAGCGGTATGAGTGGCCACTGGTTAGAAAAGTGCTACATAAATGCAGTCCATTTACCATTTAAAACTTACGTATTCACCAGAAAACTATAATTTGGTTCATCTTTCATCAATATTCAATCTAGTCATTCATCTATCGATGACCACACATAGCACACATAAACATGAACCATTGTGGCTCGCAGGGCAATCTTCTTTGAAGCTAACCTTGTATTTGTGTGAGATGTATTTGTTGGATGGCTTCTCACCGTGTGACAGACAGAAGGAGAAAAAGAACAGAAATGAATGAGGATTCAGAGAGAAGTGCAGCCGTTATTGATCAGAGAAAAGAATCACCAACAAAGTATACAAAGGCTCTGTGATTGTTTAAAAATAACAGCCAAGATTAAAGTCAATGGAACAGTGCACCATTTGAAGTCATTATAAGACAGAAAAAAGGGGGACATGGAATATTGCAGCTCAAGTGTAATTGCAGTAGGAAATGACAGGAGAAAGCTAAATGAAAGAGAAGGAGGACAATGGATAGCCTTTGAAGAGACCCATGTCCTCTTAAGCAGACATGCAAAGAAGGCTTGGTAATCTGGACAGACCGTTTTAATCATAATACATACATGCATATCGAATAAACATAAGCGGTGTAGTGATCAAACTCCCTCGTGTCTATGAATAATAATGAACAATTAAAAACAAATCACAAGACCTGCTTGTCCTGGCAAAACAAACAAGTCAGGGTAGACTGACTTAATTAATGAAATCTGCTTTGTGAGTTAGTAACTAAAATGATATTCTCCTTTTTAAAAAGGTTTCATTTGTGCAATACGGGGAAATTACCAGGGATAGCAAAGTGTGCTAACTGAAATATTAAAAAGAACAAATCAGCAGTTATTCACTGACATTTTTAAGTCTGATGTGGCCCCAATATTAGAGACAAAGCAGATGGTAGAAAGAGCACTTTTACCTGAGCACTCATCCTCAAGCAGCAGTACAACAGAGTGTTATTTGGTTAGATAATAAGAAAAGGAATGAAGGAAAATGGGGCACAACAGCTGCTCCTTCCAAATTGTATAAAATGGGCACGATGAGTTATTTTAGAAGAAGAGCCATTAGAGGTAAAAAAAATAAATAAAAAAAAGCCGTGACAATTATTTCAGTATTGGTGGCACAAGGAGGACACCTAGAGGAATTATGCACTATGACATCATGTATATAATGACTGACTGTAGTCATGTATTTCGATTTTAAATGATTACTTCCATAAATTCCTTGCAAATCCACGGCGATAAATTGGCACCAAATTTTCATTTAAAAGATATTGTATAAAAGTATGAAGAAAGGTTTAATAATGTGTAACCTAGCACTAATTCGTTATAGCCACCAACAACAATGTTTTTCTCAATTCACCCAACTTAACGTATCAGAAAAAGGCAGCCAAAGCTTGGCATGATTACGTACAAATTGACATTTCATTAATAATAAACAGCAACTACAACGTTAAGACTGACATTTTAGTTTATATAAAATGGACAGTGCACAATAAGGGTGCATTATGTTACCATTAATTAACATTAGTTAAAGCCAGTAATGATCATTAACAAACAGATAATTAACAGTTAACAGTTAAAAAAATGTATCTGAAAATAATTTAGTTACTAAATTATTTCTTTAAATTTAGTAGTAATGTTTACAATTGGTTGTCATCTTAAGTAAGTTAATGTTAATGTAGGTCAACTAAGGACGGTATTAATCAAAACATTATTTAATAGTTAACACTAACCGATATAACAATGATTGATATGGAATTGCTGAATTAATGGTTGATCAAACCCTGTGTGTCAGGTGTTACCAAACAAATGTTAGTGTTAAACATGTAATGTAAATGTGTGTCTTATGGTCGCTTTTGTCAATATAAGACCAAACAAGGCTTTGCAGCCCATTTGGGGTATTTAGTATTAACTTTATGTGGGTTCTCAGAAACATGGAGTCAATGACAGCAAAAGCTCTGCTCAGCAACAATCAGATGAAATAAATGGCTTAAAGCCTTTTAAGCCATTCATTTCATCTGATTGTGGTGATAATTGGACAGCAAACAATTATTTTGCCCAGTTATAAAATTGTAAAAACAAGACCAATGGTCTTGTTTGCTGCTTGCGTCCATTAGACATGGTGGTAGAAATCACTGAGCATCCAATGTGTAATTTAGTTACATAATGGGAATACATTTGAATGCCTTTATTCTTAATCCCAACCCCAAACAAATACATACACCCAGTTCTGGTTAAATTTTGTTTGAACATTCAACATTTCTACCTAGGCCTTCCTCTATATCGTCCTATTTCCTCACTTTTGACAGCTTGTCTCTTCTCACCCTCCTCCTCCTCAGGGCTGCTATCCGAGTCACTCTCAGAATCCTTCTCTGCAATATAATAGGTCTTTGGTCCAAGGCTGGCTTTCCGCTTCCTCTTCCTCACTGCCTTGCTCGCCTCCGTCTCGTCTTCTTCTGTAAGCTCTGAGGTTCGATCCCCGTCATTCCAATCACCATCAATGTCTTTGGAAGAGGGTTTCCTCAAATAGCCCACATCGAACGTGTCGGCTGTTGTAATTGGGTCCAGGGCCTTCCCTTGCACAGCAGGAATAGAGTTTGTCCCCCCTGTTGCCGGGGCCCCTGAGGGCCCTGGTTGGCTTGACTCTGAGCGTCTAGCCATAAGGGAAACTATTTTATGGAACCGCACGAGGTGACTCTTCAGGCTCACGGTGTGATTGAAGCTCTTGTCACAGTGCTGGCACTGGAAGGGCTTCTCCCCGGTGTGCACACGCAGGTGGGATTTAAGGTGGCTCTGAAGGTCGAAGGAGCGACTGCAGAAATCACACGCATACTGCTTCATGCCAGTGTGCACCATAACGTGTCTGTTCGTGTCGGAGACCGTGAGGGGATCCAATGTACAATAGGGGCATGAAAATACTTTAGGGCCGCTGTGACCTTCGACGTGTAAATTAAGTGCAGGGAGGTTGGAAAACGACAAGGAACAGTCAGGGCATTTATGTGGTGTTGCACAGGGTATGTGGGCTCCCTCACGGGGAGGTTGATCAAGTCTTGTTTTTAAGGGCAAGCTTTCCCCATGGATACTGCTGTGAGCTTTCAGGGCGCTTGCGTCCAGACAGCTCTTGCCACAAACATTGCAGGAAAACGGCTTGTTACTATCCATGCATGTGTGAATGTGAATCCTGCACGTGGAGACAAAGACACCACATTCTGGACAAAGGTGTTGTAAACCTTCATGCAATACAGAATCTGAGCCATCGCTTTCCAACTGGTCATAGTTATCGCTTTCCAATTGGTCAAAATCTTCTTTTTCCCAGCCTGTTTCAAAGACGGCAAACTCATCTTCATCTTCCCCTTCTTCATTCGAACAAATGTTTTCTTCTTCTGCTTCCCCTCCTTCAGTTGAAAAATTGCTTTCCTCATCAAAGATAAACTCTGATATGTCAAATGTTATCTCGGGGCAGCACTCCTCACATGGTGCAGTCTGTGAGAGAGATGGTAGTGATTAAACAATGCCAAGCATACATTTAAATTAATGAGATACGACTAACAATTGCATGAAACCATCACAAAAACCATGAGTTGCGATCCGCAGTGTTTACATCCAACCAGTGATGTCGCTAGATAATGGGTTCTTAAGTGTATTGAAATTAATTAAATAGTGAATCAATTCACTATTGCAGCAATTTACTATTGATGTGTCCAGGAGACAAACCCTTTGCATACCCTGGTAATGCAAAAATGTGACCAACAAATTTGTTTTGAAATCATAGAAAGAAAGACATCTCGCTGTCCAAAAAAATAATAATTTTTTGAACTACCTGGCTACAAACTTGGAAAAATAATTCACATGGCCAATAGACTTGCAAGAGATCCCTGAGATGACAATCAAAACAAGGTCGAATGTTTTATTGTTTAAATTGATATACAATATAGTTTGTAGGCTATTTAATGGTAATTATCTCTCCAATGTTGCACCTCTGGGGAAAGCTTCATTAATCTTTGTATGCCTTTGGTTTCACAACAATCCAAGTTTCCAAATGTCTGAATATGTGTGGAGTCAAAGTTTAACGCCACTTAACCGCTATTATATATAGCTGTTCGGACACTGATATTCCTGTCAGATTTGGAGGATTAAACCATACCTTTTTTGGAGCCCTGTACGTCTTTGAAGGAGCAGTCTCCAGATCCCCTTTATCTGTTGTTGTGGAGGCCGACGCTCCTTCGTTTGAATCGGCTTGTTTTTCCTGGACTTCCCATTTTCTGAAGACTGCTAAATCCCTCTCGATTCTAGAGAGTAGGGTGATACAGTTCCGACACGATCGCATGGATCTTTCAGGACTTTTTCTCAAAGTCAATCCCAGATCGACAAGGCGATGAAAGACGGTTTTGGCCTTTCCTGTTACTCCGAAAATCAAGGTCGAGTGGCCAATGATACCTAGTGTTTTCAAATACTTGTGGCAAAAACGGCACCACTCGTCCACAGACATATCTGTGATGCACCATAACCTGCTCCTGTTTACATTCTTCCGTCGCTCAGCGGAGCGTCACGAGGTCCGTGGCTTTGATTGGTTGAATGTCTATCCAACCACCTCACTGTGTCCAGAGTTGATGAAACCGAAAATGAAATGATTTCCATGGGCAACATTAAATTAAATGTTCAAACAGCAATGTCGAAGTACTTCTTGTAACATTTACCTTGTAATTACTTTAAACTTTAAATTACTTTCAAAATGTAAAATAATCAAAAAATGTAATAAAAGATTTAAGAGCTAACTAATTATTGAATACATAGCCTGATGAGTCTCAAGTTCCAAGAAGGAGCATTATTTTTATTAACCCAGAAACAATATGCACAAATCACCATCGCCTATTATTTAGATTTCAGCTCATTGAGTTGTTTTACGAGTAATAACGTTATAAATGAAAGTACAAAATATCTTATCAATGTCGGAAACTGGTATAACTGGAATAGGGTGCCTGGCCCGGCGGGGAGGAGAGAGACCTAACAGCTGGGCCGCAGTGGTAGCTCTACAAGCGGCCCTGAACAGCCCTCGGTATTCCCCAGCTCCCTCTCTGAGCAGGGGGCCTTGGGCTGTGGTGCTGGCTGGCAAATGTATGGCTGAGGCCAGCTTGATCCACGCTGGATCCAGGGGATCCATTCGCTGCAGGCGACTAGTCTTGTAGCTTGCTGCGCTGCCTCCCCCGCCTTCAACCTGGCACAACCAGCGACCGTCGCTGTCATTGGGGTAAAGCGCTAGAGCTAGGAAACATTTCAAATTGCAGCACACAAAAGGAAATTACCGGAGAAAGCTATTTCAAAGGAATGATATCAACAGGCACCCTTTTAAGAAAAGTGTGTCCTCTTCACGACTGACATGCAAAGAACGTGGATATTTTGGGAACGAGGACCGTTAAATGGGCTAGAGCAATTCAGGGAAAGCACTCAATTTTAATGGAGCAATCAATAATAATTACTTAAAAGGATGCAGAATTTAAACTTGCATTCAACACAGATCAAAGACAAAGATTCTGTCCGGCGGAGACTTACAAAGTCACCAGACTAACTAATGAAATCCCAAAAATATAATAATGGCAACCTTATGATACCGTTTTATATTACACATGAAGAACACTCACCATTAGTCCCAGTTATTCCACCTCCTGGGAATATGTAATTAGATAGAATTTCAAAAAAGTATTTCAAATATTAATACAAAGATGAAACAAAACTGCCCACTGCCTGTCCATACAATATTTACACTATACAAAATAGGAAAATTCTTTAATCCAAGTTTCCCTAATCCCAAACCAATACCTACTTTGTTATACCCACTCAGTTCCCGAAAGAAGTGTTTGTATGTTAGATATGTCACATTTAAACAATTAAATGGATTTTAATGTTGATTGAGAGGTTTAGTCCTCGGCCTTCCTCTACAACGTCCTGTTTTCTCACTTTTCACCACTTTACTCTTCTTAGCCTCCTCCTCAGGGTGACTGTCCGAGTCGCTCTCCGAATCATTCTCTGCAATAGAAAAAGTCTTGGAACTATGGCTGGATTTCCTTTTGCTCTTCCTCACTTCCTCCATCTTGTCCTCTTCTGTCAGTTCAGAGGATCGGTCCCAGTCACTCCAATCACCATCAATGTCTTTGGAAGAGTCTCTCCTCAAACGTCCCTTCACTGACATCTCAGCAGCTGTGGTTCGCACCGCAGGAACAGAGTTTTGCTCTCTAGTTGCTGCATTTCTTTTAGGTCTTCCTCTGGGTCTACCCATGGACTGAAATTCCGCCCTTTTGGTCTGTTTCACAGGTCCGATAGGCCCAAAATTTGACACTCCCTCTTTATGGTACCTCATAACGTGACTCTTCAGGCTCACGTTGTGATTGAAACTCTTGTCACAGTGCTGGCACTGGAAGGGCTTCTCCCCGGTGTGCACACGCAGGTGGGATTTAAGGTGGCCCGGCTGTTTGAAAGAGCGATGGCAGAACTCACACACATACTCCTTCATGCCTGTGTGCACCAACATGTGTCGTTCCAAAGGGCCATGATACCGGAATTCCAAAGCACAATGGGGGCAGGAAAGTATTTTGGGACCCCTGTGGCCTTTCAAGTGTAAATTGCGTGCTGGGAGCTTGGAAAACGACATGGAACAGTCAGGGCATTCATATGGTTTTGCTTTGTGGGTGTGAGCTTTCTCATGGGCCAGTTTATAAAGTCTTGTTTTAAAGGGAACCATGCAGAACTTGCAGGGGTGCTCATAGCTTTCCTTGTGGATACTGCTATGAGCTTTCAGGGCACTTTTGTCCACACATCTCTTACCACAAACGTTGCAGGAAACTGGCTTGATTTTATACTCGCATGTGTGAGTCTTAGACGTAAAGTAAAAGGCACCGCAATCCGGACAAAGTTGACGTACCCTTCTATGCAATTCAGAATCATTGCTCTCCAATTGGTCATGGTCATCACTCTCCAATTGGTCAGAGTCATCGCTCTCTAATTTGTCAGATAGTTCCAATTCCCAGTCTGAATCAGCGTCGTCAATCCTTTCTACTTCTTCTTCCCCTTCTTCATTAGAACAAATGTTTTCTTCTTCTTCTGCTGCTTCCCCTCCTTCTTCATTTGAACAATTGCTTTCCTCATCAAAGTTTAACTCTGATACTTCAAAGGTCATCCCGGGACAGCTCTCCTCACACGGCGCAGTCTGCAAGAGAGATGGTAGTGATTGATCAATGCCAAGCATTCACATAAATTAATGAGATATATAAGTAACAGAATTGTATGAAACCATCACAAAAAAAATTAAAAAACCAAAAGGACAGAAGCTTCCTCAATCACAAAGCGGATATTTGACACCAAAGGTGAAATGGACTTAAAGATGAACTGAACTGAAATAATCAACATCAATAACGTGTTAGTTATGAATCACTGCTACTTCTGTGCCATACAGGTTCGATTTTGTATCTGATGATGGGAAAAATCTGAACAGTACACTGTAAAATGCTGAAGGCATGCAGCATTTGTACTTTATACTGTCTTTTGGCAACATAAACGGATACTGGTCTTCTGTGACCAATGGGATCGTAGGCTACTTCAAACAACTCTCACAACCATTCACCCCCATCCATCTCAGCAAGACTCCTTATACACAATAAATAGAGGTTAGCCTACCCGGACAACTCACAAGATGATCTTTCACTTTCTCGAATTGATACAACAGAGTAATTGAAGAAAAAGTCTAATTGCTCAATGAAAACTTTCCCTTTTTACATGATTGTCTCACTGCAAATAAAGTAAGGGCTTCAGGACTTATGAAACACTCAGTGCTACAACTTTTACCAAGATATGACATAGAGGGCTAAGGATGTTGAAACACTAAACTAATTTCAAAGTAACATGCTGAACATTTGGTAATGTATCCTATTGTCATCGACCATTGTTAATCATGTAGAAGGAATATTGACCAACAGACCCGAGTTGGTGGGGCCAGCATTGATCACAAACCAACCGCCCCAACCATCTCGGGCCATTCACAGAACGACCAGGTAGCTTACCTGGACAATTTTCACAAGATCCCCCTCACGTCCTCTTATTCCCATTTATGAAATAAGTCAATGAAAATTTAATATAATTGATGCAAGTTTCCTTGTATTTAAATGCCTGCCTTTAACTTTACCGCAGCATAGCATCCATACCCGATCAGCACGTTCAAGGTATGAGGAACACCCGAACAACCTCCCCCTCTCTTCTCTCGTTCACTTCTACCCATTTCTGATGGTAGGCTAGACAATAATCGACTTAATGTATAGCTTCGCGATTTACAAAGCTGAACAACTTGTTATCAAACGCAAAGTTTAGTGATTCACTTCCCCCACAGGATTTCTCAAATTGCCGAGTAGGGTAAAATTGCATTAAATAACCAAACAATCTACCTCCTGTGCAAGACGCGCCGCTATCGGAATGGCATTTCTCTTCAGCCGCATGCGTTTTGCAGGGCAAGATCTCCTTTTGTTAGGAATGGAAAAGTCGTTCGGATCAAAATGTCGACTACAGATACGGTAATCCTTAGTTTTCAGCGTTTGGACTGGCGTCTCGACGTCGACTTGCAACACAGCAAGCCACTGCCTCAAATTAGACTCCTGCAGAGGTAGCCTGTGAAAAGTCTCTGGATTGTAACGTCTCATTTTGGTGCCGCAACCAGGAAAGGCACAGACACGAACCATTTTGTCTTTTCCTCTTTCTTCCACAGGCACAGCTGTTCTCCAAGCTGAGGCTACACTTCGTGCACTGCACACAACCCAAGTTGTTCACGTGTACAGCCCTACATCCGTCAACAAGCTCTGCGTTCGCCGATCGACTTATCGAGTCTTAAAGAAGACAGGATGGCGTCGACGAATGAACTACTGATAGTATTGTGTATAAAATGTAATTTTTAATAAACAATCCGTACACTTACCAAGTTGTCAATGCCTCGTTTTATATTGTAATACCCTTATTATACTACCAGAGAAGTGTCTGGCTATTTCTAGCCTTTTAAGTGTTTTAAAATAGCGATTTAGATTTTCCAAAGAGACATGCCCTAATCGTTCCAAGTTTATAGCGTTTTGTTAGAATCGGCTAAAAACAGCCAAATAAAGAATGCGTCTACATGCGCTATTTTGCACCCAAACGATCAATCCAACTCGTTATCATATTAAACATATCAATTTGACACCGGATTTCTTCTTTAACTCCCTTTGGGTTATTTGGGTCTGCAGCTCTTTTAGGATAGGCGAACTCGTCCTCATCGAAATCAGCACTGCAAACACGGTAATCTTTCTGAATCAGGGTCTTGATATCCATATTCAAGACGATAAGCCACGGGTTCACCAGACCGATCATGGTAGGCTACCGCAACGGCAGCCTATGAAACGGTGTCACCAAGGTTGTACCTGACACTAGCATTCTCCATACAGTTAGATATTTATAACTGAACCGAATTAACATTGTTTACCCTGTTTTACAATTCCCTGTTTGAAAGTCGATGGTAAAGCTGTCAGTTATACATGGAGCTGAGGCACGAATACATTAGTAGCAGAGCTATTTAGATTAGATGAGTTACTCTCTAAAAGGCACCTATTAGTAATAATGGTCGCATAGAAGTATACAGGAGAAGGCACGGTTAGGAATATTAAGGACAACTCATACATTGACCTAGTCTTGGATTTAGTCCTGGATTTAGGAAAAGAAACGTTGTAGGAAAAGTTGCATGACAATTAAAAAGATGTATCAACAAATGAAAAAAATTCAAACATGGAATTCCCCGTCCAGTAACTACTAGCATCAACGAGGGTAACTCAATTTAACATATCACAGTTCACTAAAAGTCAGAATGCAGAATTTTCACTTGCAGATGACACTACCACAAAAGAGGGCCAAAAACCAATGTTATAGATTTTTAGTTTTTACTCTTGGTAACTAGTAACAGTTTACAATATCAAACTGAAATCACAAGATCCAATTTAGGATTTAAGTATTTAGTTGACGGTTTCGTTTGAAAATGTCATATGGATAAGATGCAAGTAAGGGAATAAGTGCATAAAAATAAGGTTATTCTATATCATATCATGTTATGGTTAAAGACAAGAGAAATGTGCAGGTTGGAACCCCAAGTAAATCCATCTGAGGGAAAAGTATGTAGCAAATAGTTCAAATTTATTTGAGCCTTTTGAATTACATCTAGTCTTGTTTATTTGATGTGCAGACAAAATACACTTGGTTGTGACGTTAGAGAATGTAAGACAATCACAAATATCAAGCGCATCGAACCAAATTAAAATCGTTATCAATTTTTAATTAAATATTACATTTTTATAGTTGCTAGGGCAGTCTAAGGAGGACTGCTCAACAACAAACGCAAAGGCAAATTGTTTGATAAACTTGAATATCTGGCATCAAAGACACATTCATTGTCAAATAATATTTTTAACGACACAATCACACATCACATCAAATATTTATATTCCATATGTAATTGCAATATTCTTGTCAATGCAATTATCCTAGAGTAAAGACAGTTGCGTAGACCCAATCTGTTCTGGCAAATCTTGTTTTGTCAAGTTTTTCCTGTACACATTATAAAAATTAAATACTTCCAAATTATGACTTTTAGACAACAAGATTTTTCCTTGGCCTTCCTCTACGTCGTCCTACTTTTCCTGACGTTTGAGGCCTTGTCTATCACTTTAGCCTCCTCTTCTTTAGGGTCATTGTCCGAGTCACTCTCAAAAACATCCTCTGCATGCTCAAGGACTTTGGTCTCTGGCTGGCTTTCGACTTGCCCTTCCTCAGTACCTTGGTTTCCTGCATGCCATCCTCTACTGTAAATTCAGAGGTTCGATCCCTGTCACTGCCATCACTTTCAATGTTTTTGGATGTGGCTCTCCTCAAATGAACCTCCTCTGACGTATCAGCTGCTGTGGTTGGGTCCGGGGCCTCCCCTGGCAGAACCGAAATCAAGTCTTTCTCCCTCGTTGAAGAGTGTATTTTGGGCCTTCCTTTGGGTCTACCCATGGACCTATAATCAGACTTCTTGAACTGCTTTGCTACTTCTTTCAGCTTAGGGTCTCCGTCGATAACATCCCTAACTGTATCCTCGGTGTCTCCAATGACCAGCTCCTCATTCACCTCCTCTATACCGGTTCCTGGTGGTTCCATCCTCTCCGGTGTGTCCCCCATAGGCTCCGAGTCAGAGGCTCCTTTGTGGTACCGCGTAACGTGACTCTTCAGGCTCACGTTGTGATTGAAGCTCTTGTCACAATGCTTGCACTGGTAGGGCTTCTCCCCGGTGTGCAGGCGCAGGTGGGATGTGAGGTGGCCCGGCTGGTTGAAGGAACGAAAGCAGAACTTGCAAAGAAATTGCTTCACACCATTGTGCACCACCATGTGTCGGTCGAAAGAGTGGCGAGTCCGGAATTCTAAAGAACAATAGGAGCAGGGAAACATTTTGGGACCCCTGTGGCCTTTCAAGTGTAAATTGCGTGCAGGGAGCTTGGAAAATGCCATGGAACAGTCAGGGCATTCATATGGTTTTGCTTTGTGGGTGTGAGCTCTCTCATGGGCCTGTTTATCAAGTCTTGTTTTAAAGGGAACCATGCAGAACTTGCAGGGGTGCTCATAGCTTTCCTTGTGGATACGGCTATGAGTTTTCAGGGCACTTTTGTCCACGCATTTCTTACCACAAACGTTGCAGGAAACTGGCTTGATTTTATACTCGCATGTGTGAGTCTTAGACGTAAAGAAAAAGGCACCGCATTCTGGACAAAGTTGACGTACACTTCTAAGCAATTCTGAATCAAAGTCATCGCTCTCCATTTGGTCAGAGTCATCGCTCTCCAATATGTCGGATAGTTCCAATTCCCAGTCTGAATCAGGGTTGTCAATCTTTTTTTCTTCTTCTTCTTCTTCTTCCCCTTCTTCATTAGAACAAATGTTTTCTTCTTCCCCTCCGTCTTCATTTGAACAATTGCTTTCCTCATCAAAGTTAAACTCTGATACGTCAAAGGTTATCTCGGGGCAGCTCTCCTCACACGGCGCAGTCTGCAAGAGAGATGGAAGTGATTGATCAATGCCAAGCATTCACATAAATTAATGAGATATATAAGTAACTTTGAAAAACCAAAAGACTAAGCTTCCTCAATCACAGAGCAGATGATATTTGACACCAAATGTGCAATGACCTTAAGAAGACCTGAGACCTTAAACAATCTGTCAATAAAGTTAAATTCTTAATAACAATATTACTCTTAATAAAACATTTGTCAAAATTTGTTTTTCTGAAATTTAGAGTCTGGCCCAAAGACTTTTGCGCAATGGTCTGACTAACAGATAAAAAGCAAGAAAAGCCAGCTCCTTAGTTACATTCAAACACTCTGTCTCAATGAATAAGTTCACTGCATGATTTAGAGCACTTAAACCCAGGGTCTTCTTTGGTATGAAAACGTGTAAAATAATCCGTCCAGAAATAACTTTTCGTTGATCAACCAGAGAAGCTTGCCCGGCGCAGCGCTATCAGCCCAAAAGCCTAACAGTTCATTTGCTGTTTTTTAATGCCATGCTGGACATTATCAATCAGCTACTGCAGGGGTCGTTGCTCTGCGTGAAACAAGTGAACTTTTCCAGGCTATCCAACACTCAGAAGAACAGAATAGTGCCACTGATGATGCCCTGTATGAGCATGCACAGCTCCATGCTGACCATGACCACTACAACAGGGACATGGCCCCCATGATCTCCGAGCCAACTCCATGCCTTCAGAGCCTGTTTTAAGACTGAATTTGAAATGAAACACCTAATTGTAAAAAAAAAGTTTGCTGAGCAGAAGGCACACAGGGCTAACTTCTGAATGGGTGTCTCCAGGTTTCTTTTATTATTGCAACTGATCGGCTTATCAGGTTGTGGTTAAATAGCCGCTGTAACCATTTTGTCCATTGGCTACCTTTGCTTTTTGATCAGGCCATCGTTGTGCTTTTAGGGAAATATGCTTGCGTGTTCAGCTGAATAGATTATTTGCGTTCTGAGCCCATGCCCATGAGCCCATGCCCATGAGCCTGAGCCCTGAGCCCATGCCCCCCCCCATGGAACAAGTTTTGGAGCAAATAATGAGTCAATAATGGCGACGATTTTGATTTTTTTTATATTGTGGTCTTTATTCGTTTTGCAAAAGCTCGCGGCTGAATAGCCGACAGCTCATAGAGAAATGCAATTCACCGTTCAATAAATACGTCTCGTTTGGATGAAAACCAGGTTGAAGCTGGTTCTCTACGTTATTACATCTGGCAGGGGTTCTCAAAGTTTTGACAACTGAGGGCCAATTTAGGAACCCAAAATTTGACTGAGGGCCGCCAAAGGAAAAAAAATGTTGGTGGGAAACGCCGTCAGCATCCCAGTGGTGAAAAAAAACATTGCACCCGCACCGTGGACCTCTGGGAGTGAGGTCAAGTGAGGTCTAAATCATGAAACTGATGGTTCACCCTTTCAAAGTAATGTACAGCCGGATTAAAACTAAAAAATGTAAAAGGATTTAATTGAAAGCTAGAGAGAGTCGAATTTTCTCTTTATATTTATTTAAATTAATATTGATTAAAAATATTGATTTTTTTTTTTATAACTTACATAATTATGTATGTCATTGCGGGCCGCCAGGAATGATTCCACGGGCCGCCATTGGCCCGCGGGCCGCACTTTGAGAACCAATGGGCTAGAGGTTTCAATTGTGCCGCAACGATGTTTCACTGAAGATCTATTAAACCGCGAACTCCGAATCGGTCGGACAACTCACAAGATCATCGATCACTTTCGAATTGATACAACAGAGTAATGGAAGAAAAAGTAAAATAAAACGATGAAAACGTTCACTTTTTACATGATTGTCTCACTGCAAAAAAAGTTGGGGCTTCAGGAATTATGTCTACCATACTTTGTTTCGTGATGCATCCTCCCCCTACACATAGTAAACCATCGTATATCACACGACAAATAAGCAAACCACTTTACCTCCAGTCTATCCGTAGCCATTGCCTTCACTCGTGGAACAGCACACTTCTTCAAGGAAACTTTCTTTGGGTTATTAGGGTCTGCAGCTCTCTTAGGAACGACGAAGTCGTCCTCATCGAAATGAGCACTGCAGACACGGTAATCCTTCCGAATCAGCGTCTCGTATGGCGTCTCGATATCCATATTCAAGACGATTAGCCACGAGTTCACGAGAGACCGGTCATCGTACCGCAATGGCAGCCTATGAAACGTTTCTGGGTTGTACCTTTTCATTTTTGTTTCGCAGCCGGGAAAGGCACAAACACGAACCATCCTGTCTCTCTTGACTTCAAGCTGTGAGCTGTACGTCCCTTCACTCCATGCTTCATTCAAATGTGCTGCAGAGCGTTTTCCGGCAACAACGTGACGTCACGCGGAATTGTGGCCTAATTTCCGCAAAATAATATTTTGTCTTTGTTATATTTTTACCTCTTCGCAGGTTTCCGGTATAACCAACATAGACTCCGACAACGACGTTACTTTAACTGTGTATTCCATTTCTTATTCCACCATGGTGCATTGCAGTGGTTGCGAGAGACTCCCGCCAGAATATTACCAAGAATCCCCCGGTGCTTCCTTACTACGGAATCATAGTAACCCCAAAATACATAACAGATATGCAACTCCGTTCATGGAATAATAAACAATAATAAAATAAAAAGTATAAAGTCCAACAATCCTACATCCATAAGATAATACAAAATACAATAAATATAAATAAATCACACAATGATGACAATGTCATGCCATAAGGGCCAAAACTGCAAACACCCATGAGCTACACAATCAATGATGCCAAGAGGTGCCTCACTACAGAATAAAACACTTTGTCACAAATGTACAGTGGAAAATGCACATTATTAAATTCAAGTATTGCATTATTAATTTTGTTGAAGTGATTTGGTAGCACAACGTTTCATAACCAATGTGTTATAGAGTCTTATGACAGATGGAATAAAAGACCTTCGGGAAACGTTCCTTCTTACATGCTGGGTGTAATAATCTTTTACCAAAGGAACTGTTTTGCACTGCCACTGTCTCATGGAGAGGATGAGAGGAATTGGACCTAATGGATTCCAATTTGTCCAACATCCTCCTCTCCCCTACCACCTCAACAGGCTCCAGTGAACAGCCCTGGACAGAGCCAGCCCTCTTCACCAGCTTATGAAGTCTTCTCCTGTCCCTCTCAGTGAACCCACAACCCCAACAGACCACTGCATAAAAAATGACAGATGCAACAAGTGTCATAAAAAGTCCTTAACAGCGGCCTGCACACCCCAAGAGACCTCCATCTTCTCAGCAAGTGTAGACGACTTTGGCCCTTCTTGTACAACGCATCTGTTATGTGACCAGTCCAGTTTATTGTTGAGGTGAACACCCGGGTATTTGTAGACTGATACCACCTCAACGTCGCCTCCCTGGATGTTCACTGGTGCAATTGGTGGTGCCTTACGGCTGAAGTCAATCACCATCTCCTTTGTCTTACTGGTGTTCATCTGAAGACGTTTTTTTTCACACCATTCAACAAAGCTGGTGATGATGACCCCCCCTGTACTCCAGCTCATTCCCCTTTGTAACACAGCCAACAATTGCTGCGTCATCGGAGAACTTCTGGAGATGACAACTGTCCGTAATGTATCTGAAGTTCCGAAGTGTACAGCGTGAAGAGAAAGGGGAAGAGCACCGTTCCTTGTGGGGTCCCCGTGCTGCAGAGTACCACATCCGACTCACAGCCACGCAGCCTCACGTACTGTGGTCTGTTGGTGAGGTAGTCAATGATCCAGGCGGCAAGATGATGGGTCGACCCCCGCTCCTTCCAACTTCACCCTCAGAAGTGCTGGCTGGATTGTATTGAAGGCGCTGGAAAAAATCAAAAAACATGACTCTAACAGAGCCCCCATTTTTCTCCAGGTGAGAGAGCAAACGGTGGAGGAGGAGGATTATTGCATCCTCCACACCGACTCCTGGTCGGTACGCGAACTGGAGGGGGTCCCGCTCACTGCCCGCCAGGCAGCGAAGGTGCTTCAGCACAATCCTCTCCAAGGCCTTCATTAGATGTGATGTCAGAGCCACTGGCCTGAAGTGGTTTGGCTCCCTGGAGTGCGCCGTCTTGGGGACAGGGACAACACAGGAAGCCTTCCACAGGATTGGGACTCTCCCCAGACCCAGGTTGATGTTCAAAATGTACTGAAAGACCCCACAGAGTTCATCAGCACAGTCCCTAAGCAGTCTGGGGCTAATCCCGTCAGGACCCGTAGCCTTCCTCACCTTCATCCTCCTAAACACATCTCTCACCTGATCTGTAGTTCTGGGTAGGCCGGGGGGAGAGGTGAGACCCCCGCAGGCTGGGGAGACACGCCCTGAGTGAGTGGGGGAGGGGTTACGTGAAGTGAAGAGCACTACTGGAGGAGGAGATGGACAAGTGGGGGGAGGGAAGTGGGGGGTTACCCCAGAGAGGAACAGGCTGGTGGTGCCGATTGGACTGGGCTCCGGTGGACGGGGTCTTGAGTGGTACCGGAGGCCTCCGTATCAAATCGGTTAAAAAATAGATTTAACTTATTAGCCCACTCCCTGTCCCCATCTTCAGGTCCACTACCTACTACTTTGCTATGGCCCGAGATATTTGTCAAACCCCTCCAGACCTCCCTGACATTGTTACTCTGAAGGCGCACCTCCAATTTCCTCCTGTAGGTGTCCTTTCCCCTTCTTATTTCCCTCTTCACATCATTTTGCACTCTCCTCAACTCCTCTTTATCCCCAGATGCAATAGCCCTTTTTTTCAGATTCAGCAAGTTTTTCAGGTCAGGGGTCACCCTGACCAGGGTTTATTATTCGGAAAACATCGTACCCTCTTTACAGGTAGTGTTATTCACACAGAAATTAATGTGATCTGTGACACAAGTAGTCATAGTAGCTACATCTTCCCCGTGAGCACTGTACAGTACTTCCCAATCCGTACTGTCAAAACAGTCCTTGAGAGCCATGCTTGCCTCATCAGACCATTTCCTTATATACTTCTTAGTTGGTGGTTGTCTATTTACTAGGATTAGCTCGATCAGTTTACGGTCAGGGGGGGACGTGTCCGTGGGTAAACTCTGACCATTTAAGGTCCTCACTTCTTCTGTGAGTTCGGTCCGGGATCTGATACCCATGATTTTATACCTGAAGGCCGCCTTGAAGTCTTCGGACTTGAAGTGTTTTTAACACACGTAGATGTTCTTCCACTGCTCCACCTCGGTGCTCTCGTCGTAGTTTGGGTTTCGCGGTCAGCCACGTTTGGCCCCTCTGGGAGTCTTTCACCAGCAGTCTGTGTAGACCCGCTTTCCCCACTTTGCATCCTTGGACTGAACAGCATTACACATCAGATGGCTTTATCCTGTTCGAGTACATTAGTAGCACAAATCTTTAGATCAGATTTGATTAGAAACTCTCTAAATTGCACTGATTAGTAGCAATGTTCGGATAGAAGTATAGTACGGGAGAAAGCACGCATAGGACTATTTAGGATTACTGATGTACCTTATTCATGGTTTTAGTCTTTGGAAAATAAACACTGTAGGAAAAGTTGTATGACAATTACAATTTTTAACAATGAAGGGTTAGGGTTAATTCATACTGGACAATTAATTCCCAGTCCTTAGCAGCAACGAGGGTATCTCAATTTAACATCACATATCACTACAAGTAAAAAATACAGAATTTACAGAAGGAAGACAGTAACCAATGTTACAGATTTTACGGTTTATACTTTCGGTAACAAGTAACAGTTCACAATATTATACTGTAAGCATGGGAATAAGTGTGTAAAATAATGTTATTCTATATCATAGCATTGTATTGTTAAAGAGCAATGTGCAGGTAGGATCCCCAAGCAAATCCATCTGAGGGAATAGTATAGCGAATAGTTCAAATAATTATATATTTTTAGACTTTTCAATTACTGCTAGACTTGTTTATGAGTAAAGTTGATGTTAAGTTAGTGCAGATCAAAAATGCACTTGGATGTGATGTTACAGAATGTAAGACAAACACAAATGTCGAGAGCATCGAACCAAATGAAAACAATTTCTAATTAAATAATATTTTTTTATATTTGCTAGGGTAGTCCCAGGAACACAGCTCAACAAAAATTCTAAAAGGCAAATTGTTTGATAAACTTGATTATCTCGAATCAAAGACACAGTCATCGTCAAATAATATTTTCTTCTTTGGCTTCAACAATACAATCTCGGCTCCCATCAAATATTTATATTCTATATAAAATTGCAATATTCTTTTCAATCCAGTTATCTTAGAGTAAAGACAATTACCAACTTAATTATACCCAATCAGTTCTGGCGAATCTAGTTTTTCCGTAGACATTAAAAAATGTAATACTTCAGAATCATGACTCTCAGACAACTGGGTTTTTCCTTGGCCTTCCTCTTCGTCGTCCTGCTTTCCCTGCCGTTTGAGGCCTCGTCTGTGTCGCTTTAGCCTCCTCTGTGGGGTCATTGTCCGCGTCACTCTCAAAAACATCCTCTGCATGTTCAAAGGACTTTGGTCTCTGGCTGGCTTTCGACTTGCCCTTCCTCAGTACCTTGGCTTCCTCCTTCTCATCCTCTTCGGTAAATTCAGAGGTTCGATCCCTGTCACTGCCATCACTTTCAATGTTTTTGGATGTGGCTCTCCTCAAATGCCCCTCCTCTGAGGTATCAGCTGCCGTGGTTGGGTCCGGGCCCTCCCCTCGCAGAGCCGAAATCAAGTCTTTCTCCGTCGTAGCAGAGTCTCTTTTGGGCCTTCCTTTGGGTCTACCCATGGACCTATAATACGTCTTCTTAAAATGCTTTTGTTCTTCTTTGAGCTTAGGGTCTCCTTCAATAACATCTCCACCTGTATCCTCTGTGTCTCCGATGACAAGCTCCTCATTCACCTCCTCTATACCGGTTCCTGGTGGTTCCATCTTCTCCGGTGTGTCCCCCATAGGCTCCGAGTCAGAGGCTCCTTTGTGGTACCGCGTAACGTGACTCTTCAGGCTCACGTTGTGATTGAAGCTCTTGTCACAATGCTTGCACTGGTAGGGCTTCACCCCGGTGTGCAGGCGCAGGTGGGATGTGAGGTGGCCCGGCTGGTTAAAGGAACGAAAGCAGAACTC
Organism: Gadus macrocephalus; assembly: GCF_031168955.1. Lineage (NCBI taxonomy): Eukaryota > Metazoa > Chordata > Actinopteri > Gadiformes > Gadidae > Gadus > Gadus macrocephalus. Next base: position 5,316,230 of record NC_082389.1, read on the forward strand.
GCACACAAATGGCTTCACACCAGTGTGCACCACCATGTGTCTCTTTATACAGTGGGGAGTCGGGAAGACCAAAGGACAAAGGGGGCATGAAACATTCTGGTCCCGGTGTTCTTTCAAATGGAAATTGCGCTCGCGGAGCTTGGCAAACGTCATCGCACAATCAGGGCATTTATAGGGCCTTGAACTGGGGACGTGGGCTCTCTGATGGGCTAATTTATCAAGCCTTGTATTAAAGGGTGCCATGCAGAACTTGCAGAGGTGCTCGTAGCCTTCCTCATGGACTCTGCTATGACTTTTTAGGGCCCCCACATCCTTGCACCTCTTGCCACAAATATTGCAGGGGAACTTCTTGATTTTGTACTCGCATGTGTGAGTCTTGGCCACATTAAAGTGCACACCACATTCTGGACAAAGTTCACGGACCTTTCTGGGCACTTTAGAATCTGAGTTCAGTTCCTTGAACTCAGAGACATTTTTCTCCAGCAGATTAGTTTCAGACATCTCTGTACACCATTCCGGATCTGAGCCATCACTCTCCTCCTCCTCCTCCTCTTCCTCTTCCTCTGCTTCTTCTTCCTCCCCCTCTTCCTGCTCATCTGCATTTGTACAACTGCTATCTTCATCAGTAGCGAAGTTAATCTCTGATACATCAAAGGTTATTTCGGTGCATCCCTCTTCGCCAGTCTGCAAGATATAGATTAAGGATGTTAGCAATTCTCTCACACACAATGAACACACACAGGGAAAGGTTTATTCAATTTGTAGATTTCACCACATGACCTGCCACTACCAAAATGAAAACACTGTATCTTGCAGATACACAAAATTGCAGAGACCAATGGCTGTACGGCAATTTTCTTATTGTATGAAACCATCACAAAGATAAGAATGACAATCAAAGAAGGAAGCAATGGAGTCAAAGAGTTAATAGAGCTATGATAATGTGTGTACATGTAATCGAGACGAGGTCCCTTATTTGTCGCTAAAGAGCCAAGAGCGGTCAATGATTTAAATGGTCCAGGCTGGCACAGTCAGCTAGACCAGATAGCGATAGGGTTTGGACAGAACCATTTTCTCACGGTAGAGTACAACCAAGGTACAGTATAAAAAAGTAAAAGACAAGAGTATGATTGACTGTGAAAATCGTTTTTTTTTTGTTTATAAGCCATGAAACAAATATTTTAGCAAGTAACTTTTGACAGTTCCTGAGGCAGTGAACAGACGAACATCAAATTGCAAGATACTTTATCATACAAATAATAATTATCGACCACAGACCGTGGCACTTTTCTCTTGTTATGGTGCATTTTGCGAAGGTTTAGCACTGCTTGATACTGTCCTACTGTATTCTGTCCCATGCCTATTGGTCATTTCTGTTTTAATTTACTGATCACTGCTCTATTTTGAATTTCAAAGGAAAGAAAACCAAATGTATCAGCTGCCTATTTCAGAACTCTGATTAAAGGCTGATAAGGTACGCATTCTGGAATAGTCAATGGTCATTAGCTTGCTGATACACCTGGTGCTTACCATGTTGGTGGTCGTCAGGGTCAGGTCTTCAGCCTGGGTCTCCTGGTCACAAAGACGGTCACGTCGTTTCACCGTATAGCGCGAACCATCAGAGAGCTTCCCCAACTTAGAGCTGCAAACACAAGCGGTTTCGAGAAAACAGAACACTGTATGTAAACGCATGTTGCAAGTTAAATATGAGGTATAGAGGTAACAACATAATCGTCTAGAGGGAGTTAATGGAGAAAACATCTCAGAATCAGTTGATTTTGGGTGCAATGTGGTCGTTTGGCCAGCAGATGGTGGTACGTTGTGGACCTACTTGTAGGACCACATGGAATAAGAATAGTCCTATGGAATAAGAATATCTTTGGATGGCTAGCAAAGAGGAAGAACGTACCGACTCTCAAGTAGAAGACCAGACCATTCTGATTATACATTAAACGAAACGGTGCTACAACAAATTAGACTCACAGACAAACAAATTTTAAATATAAAACATACTTTTGACCTCAGCAAATGGCGAATTCCCATTGCTGGAAATGCAAATTTAACATACGTAGGATTCTCTGTATTGTGCTCCATTCTCTGATGATAGTCTACATTATTCAATAAAGGTCATTCGTGTGTAGATCAGGCTAATAGTTTTGTTATTTCTATGAGGTTTTTTCTATTTGTGCTTTTAAAATTATGTTCTTGTGAAAACGCTACAAGGACCTATCATTTTTAACACTAACACAGTAACCTATGAGGAGGCATCACAAATTAAGATTGGGATTAAAAATAGGTAGATGAATACAAATGTTAAGTAATTTGCGGACCACGACTAGGCTGGTCTAGTAATGCCGTCAATCAGATCAGATAGATATGATACAAGCTGATATGAGACCAATGAAAATAGATTAACCCAAGAAAGAAATAAGACAGAAGTTACATTTGGACGTAATTTGTTTTTGTTTTTCGTTGCACGCCTCCGGTTGCTGTTTATCAATTAATATTTGCTTGCCGATCGTTTCAAAATGGTATTTTCCTAACTTTGTGAGTTACATTGGTTTCCAGTGATCGTAAAGTGTGATATTCTGCACGACATAATCAAAACCTGCTGTATCTCAGATTTGAGAATGGCAAAACAGAGGAAGATTTTGTCTCATCGGGACGGCTCAACTGAGGAACTTACCTTCTCTTTGGCTGAACTATGTCTGATTCGCAGTTAAATCCTGTAGTAAAATGTAGTAATGATGAAGTAACAAACATGTCCTGCAAAGAACAGCCGGCTGGTCAATTATTCTCACCCGTCTGAAAGAGACTCTTCACCGATGGGAGAAACCGGGGGACCTCGTTTTCCCGGTCCCCGTTTGTAAGATGTGAACGTCTGCTTTTGCTCGTAGCTGCAAAACAAGCATTGTTACATTTAGAAAAAGGTTTCTACAGGAAGGGTATAGACAGGTTGTATGCAAGGATTTTTAAGACAACTTTGATTGCAATTTGCTATGTGCCGTTCCTGAAGCCACACTGCTTTGTCATCTGTTCCATGCCATCTTACTTGGACAGGGACAAAAATATGAACTAAAATGTTTTGCATTTCTATAGGCCAGTCTGTTACAGTTCTGTTCTACTGCTTTGTGAGCATGAGTGATAAACCAGGGTGTCAATTGCAGCAGGGGCATAAGTGGGCCCACCACATCCAAGATGGAACCACAGTACCACAGATATCATTCTGATGTCACTATGTTATCTTGGCGGCCCTTCGCAAAAGCCCCACATATTGTCCATCACATGTTTTCTTGGCTATTCTCTGTTTATCTTTCGTTGCTATTGCTTTTTACATTTTTGTATTTTTGTTTGTTGGAAATATAAACAATACAACGTGCCTTGATGTTGGTGCCTGATTCTACACACCGTTCCAAGCATAACCACTTGCAGCATTTTACACAGGTTGCAACACAAAAACTGTCTCGTTTATTGAAACATTTATTGAATTTTTATTATTTTAAAAAGATAAATGTACCTGTCGAGAAGAAAAAGAGCCATTTGGGAATCACTCTTCATCCCCTTCAACTCCATAAGCTCTCGCCATGGCTGAAAAGCGATACCAATGTTGACCCTCGTTTTATTCCTGGCTCTATCAGATTCCCTTTTCTTCCCAATGTGTTTTTCGTTTTTTGCCCTTCTTTTCTTCGGTTGCTTTGCTGTGTAAGCTGTAGTTTGTAAAGGTGCAATTGGAATTTTATTTGCACGTTCCTCTGCCATTGGGATGTTCTGCATTCAAGCAGTTGTGGTGGAGCTATGGCAGTTCTGTGGTAATGCCGCGCTTGTGATTGACAGGGTAAACAGAGTCCCCAAACCAATAAGTGATACTCTTCCCTGAAGCCTAACGTCAGAATTGAGCCGGGAGCTGTCAACATCTAAATGGTGTCATACAGAGCCAGACGCAATTAAACAGAACTGATATTCTCACAGAGCATTTTTCTCACTAATAGATAACGGATGGCTCGGACATTTCTAACGGATTACACTAAACTTGAATCTTATCTACACCATCTTTAAAATAGCGACATATCACAACCGTAGAGACAGGTGTAGTATTTAGCCCGGCCATGTTGCATATTTTGTTTTTGTTGCGTCTTCTTTTTATGCCTCTTACACCTCTTCTTCATTATTTCATAACAACATAAAAAGTGCATATACTGCCATCTACTGGGCCGGATTGTGAATTTAAATTCTCCATAACCCTGTGCATTTGAGAAACTGAACCATACAACGTCCCCTAACGCCACATAAATAGCTTCGTTGGCAGGACTTCTTCTGAACACAAACATAAAATAAACAGGAAACAAGACGAAAGCTTACCTGTCCAAGAGAAAAACGGCAACCATTGCGTCACTTTTCAGGCCATTCAACTCCCTCAGCTGTCGCCATCGCTGAAAAGCGAATCCAATATTTATTCTCGTTTTTCCTCGAGCATTCTCCAACTTTTTTTTTGTTGCTGCCTTTTCATTTTCTGTCTTTCTTTTTCTTGCCTTTTTAAAAGGATGAACCGGGGCAAGTAACGGTGGCAGTGGTAACTTCTGTTTTTTTTCTTCCATCGTGTTAACGTTGTAGGCTCACTTTTCCCAAAGTGAAGGCTGCAGCCTTGCTAGGACGCGTCCTTGCTAGTCGCGTCCTATGGAGATGAGACTAGAGCGCTAGCTCAAGTGCTTCCTAGCGTTTGTAACGTCGGACTTTGGGAGTTTGGGAACGACTTGGTAGTGTAGAAGCGCTTCCGCTTCCGCTTTTTAATACTGCGTGTCCGCTTGTAAACACATGTGCGCTTATGAATAAAACATGGCAGCAATCAAGCTGATCGATATTTATTTGACTTTTGTCTGTTATGAATGCGGTCATGTCTCCTTCGCATGGAGCCTCTTTAGGGAAGTCACAAAAGCTTTGTTGTGGTTGATCGAATTGTCTTTATTAAAAGGAAAATCCATTCAATTTTTATAAAACTAAGTGAAATTGTCTGAGAACTTAATTCATGCATCACATTTACAGTACGGTTGATTACTATTATGCAGGGGGAAAAAGACAAAGAAAGAGATGATAAATGTGTATTTATTTGGATATATTATTTAACTGATCTGATTCATTCATTCATATATGCCTACAATCTACCAGTGCTTTGAACACATACGTATATCATATAAAATACAATTATATACGTTCATTAAAAATTACAAACATTGCAAATGATCGGTTGTGCATTAATTGTACAACATTGGATAGTGGCACTATCCCTTCCACCGGTAAACAAATGTTTGTGCGCCACCCTAAGGCGCACAAAAGCCTCAGTTTGCTGGGCTGACCCTAAAAAAAACGATTCAACACAACCATAAATAGGTATACATAAATAATGTAATCTTGTGAGCGAGTAAATTGACATTGGTGACAGTGGTGTTTAACACCAGCTACGTCCATGCAAAATATAGCAACGTATCATTAAGTTGCAAAAACGTTTGAAAAGTGGCACAGGTCTTTAGGCTTGATTATTTGCATTAACATGATGAATCTATAAAAAGCAATAGGGCACAAAATATTTCTGAAAACTAATATAACTTCACTTCGTTTGAACGTGTAGGCCTACTGCTCTGCCATTTGCAAGAACCCGCCCAGTGAACGCAGAGGATTGTGGGTCGTTTTGGCTCGTCTAGGATGCAGCGATGCATCCTTGAAAAATCTCGGAATTCTCAAAAACAAAGGACGCAAAAATGGCGCGGCTTTCGAGTGTCCTCAACATTGGAACAGTGCTTGTCGGCGTTCTATGACGTAGCGTCCTTAAAAGGGCGGCCGTTGAGCATGGTTCCTTGACATTGGGAAACAGCCAGACGTCTAGTCCACTGCCATGAACTACTATGACAACAACGCTTTCTTTGCCCTCCGTGAACGCGCTCAGGCCGGCTCAGGCTCGTACACAGAGGGGAGAGAACGCGCAGGCTTGTGATTGGTTCTTTAGATTCGGGCACAGTGTCTCCGATTGGTAAGCATTTTAACAGGTTTATAGCAGATACAGAATTAGGTTTTTTTTCGCTTCTTTTTCATTGCCCATAAGTTATTTATTGCTTTCAGGATGTAAAAACCAATTTCAACAACATATTAAAAAGTGCATATCACTGGATCCCGTACAATATGCCTTTAATACAAATGGATAATTTCGACAGATGTAACATATATGTTATGTAGACCTTGTTGATGTGGACTATTGTGTGAGCCTCCACTAACTGGGTAGCCATCATGATCTTCAAAATAAAGTCCACAAGATGGAGCCATTTGGCTTTGGAGTGGTGTTTGGAGAGGCAACCTTGAAAGTATCGCGATATACTCTATATAGCAAAGCATATGACTATTATAAATATTAAAATAGATTGCATGAAACATGAAATTAAATTAAAGATTAGGGAAAGGAAGTGGAGGAATAAAGTGACCCATTATTCGATAGGCCGATGGGGTTTGACACTCAGCGACGGTGCAGCGTTTTTATCAGCGCGGGATTTAGCGCCATCTAGCGGTGAGATCCCCCGAATAGCGTTTCTATTTGTAGCCTCCATTACCTGTCCAGCAGAAAACAGGCCACTTCGGCGTCAGTCTGAAAACATTTTCCCTCATCAGTAATTTCCACTTGGGAAAGGCCACACCAATGTTTATCCTGGTTCCCTGCCGTCGCTTGTCCCGATTTCGTTTAGCCTCTTCATGTTTTCGTTTCTTGGACGACGAGTATTCACGCTCCTTTATTTTTTCTCTTGCTAAATAATACCTATGATCGTCCATTTGTCCAAAACTTCTAACGCAATATTAAGCCAGCCACGGCATGCATTCATTCAACCACTTCCGCTTCTTCATTTTGGTGGTCTTCCGGTGCAGTCGCTGGTGCAGCCTTTGGGGCTGCAGACTGAGCATAGACTGAGCCATGTGTCTCTGTGTTCAGATTGAGATAATAACACACTGTCGACCTAATGTCATCTAACTATCTTCAATCTACTCCTTTTAGATGATCTACTGAAAATCCAATTTAAAAAAACTGAATGGCTTCAATATGCCCAAAACTGTCATCGATACATAAGTGTAAAATATTAAAAAAAAAAAAATGAATTGACATTTCAATAGGATATTTACAAATGATTTAGAGGTAGGACCAGGCATGCTCTATGGTGAAGTCCCAGTATAATATCATGTCAGTATTCAAAGATATTGAATAGTTCAATTAAGCCTGAAAATAATGATATCCTCATACATCAAAAGCAGGGATGTGTACAGGTGGTGAGAAGTCGCTTTCCCCATGACAGGGCCTATACCAATTTACACTATATGTTTTTTCGTTTTAAGAAATAGATACACTCCCAATTAATAATAAATGTGATGATTATTTGATTTGCATTTCCTTTTCACTTTGAATTCAATGGACAGAAGCATGACCATACGATGGGGTATTTTGCCTTAGCATTCAGGCTTTCTTTGGCAGTGATATCAGTATTCGAGATCACTGATTGCTGAATGTGCCGAAACTTCAAAGCCTGAAGCAAAATAGGAATGTGTCGCTAAACTGTAGGCTATAAAGGGGGTAATAAATGCTTGAGAGAGCACAAATATTTATTGAGTATACACACAAGCCCGTCATCTCCCTTCATGATGACAGAGTTCCGCTTGGCATTGGAACACGGCTCTCAGGAAAACAAAAAAGACTGGTGAAAACATTTTATTTGTGATTAAGACTAAAACACGGTAAATTCTCATGGACATGTTTCCCTCCCAGTAAAATGTGCGGGTACAACGGAATTTTACCTCTGCACCTGATTTATGCTCCTTCCTTTTTCATCCTTTTTAATTCCGGCAAGGAGAGCCAAAGTCTAAACATGTCGACTGCCTTTCATATTCCCGGAGGAATGTTGGCTGCTCGTCAAAATGTTGTCAGTCATTACACAAGATTTAGCTCTTTCAGTTCATAAATAAGATTGATGGCACCGCATACCGCCAGTTCCTGTTCTTTGTTTTCACAGACTAGTTCTCCTGTCAAAAGCATCCCTGCTATCTTGCCAACCATAATTTCCTGTCTCCATAAGGCCCGAATTTGCCCCCAAGTCCAGGCCTGCCGGGATGGATTTCATACATACCCCGATGTAATTATTCAGCAACACCAGGCTGTACACGTTTCCCCCTGAGCCTCTAGGATTATATAGGTTAGAGGCTATACGCCGACACTAGGAATAGTATGGTAAGGCGAATGAATGCAGCGCTGACACAGAAGAAAAAGAAGAAGAAGAAGAGCGCTGACACAGAAGAAGAAGAAGAAGAAGAAGAAGAAGAAGAAGAAGAGCGCTGACACAGAAGAAGAAGAAGAAGAAGAAGAAGAAGAAGAAGAAAATCATTTAGTTAGTGAGAGGTTACCATAACCAATGACTTTCAGATCTGGCTATTTCAGTGCACGCAGTGCCACCAACACCATTCCTATGAATGAACTATAATTGGAACTATAATTGGAGTTATGTGTTATTTTACATATACATATTATGCATGTTAATTTTATGTTATTGTTGCGTGAAAACATTTTTATCTTGACACCCTCACCACTTCTTTCAAACGCTAGTAGTAGCAGTAGTAGTAATGATTGTGTCACTGATCTCTTTGGAAAGTGCCCCTGTGTGTATCATGTTCCCGCTCAAGCAGAGCTTTGAAAGGCACCGGACACATATATCATATGTATTAATTTCCTCATTACATTACTATTTAAAGCACACAAATATACCCATGCAGGCATATGCACACACACACACACACACACACACACACACACACACACACACACACACACACACACACACACCTATGTACATATTTGCATTGGAATGAGTGGCAGGGCATGGGAGTATTCTACTGATGTTGTCAGCTGCTGGTGCTGATTACTCCAGCACATTCTATGTCATTGTCAGTGTCACTACTGCACTTTGAAGTCTCATTGTCAGTGGTGTGAAACTGGCCCAAACTGGCAATGGTCACAGAACGTGGCTCTCTGTCGTGTGTCAGCATTTATCTGTTTGACAGAGAGGGGGGGACGGTGTATGATACAGAGAAGGTTCAGAATCAAACATCACCTCAAAAACAGAAATCCATCAGCCCACACCTTACTTTTGTTAAATATAATTCCAATAGAAAATGCTTTGGAAGTGCGTGTGTTTTGCAACGGTTCACTGTCTGGGGCGATGGGAAAAAAACAATAAAGAATGCCACACATGCTAGTAAAGTTGTTTTGAATTTCAAATGGCATCGCCCTTTAAGCCCAGGGAGGAACCTGCCTTTGTCACGTCTACGGTAACATGTCAGCATGAGAATGTGATCTATGTCCAGTATGCTCTCCAAAGCCAGGAGAGAGAACAAGAGAGCGGGCCACCCGAGAAATCTGAACCCAGAAGAATGTGGGTCTGGCATTCATTAACCATGAGTCCTCTCCCCAGCGGGGGCCATCTTGGAAGCCTGGAGACATGAGGAACAGTATCAGGTTATAGTGAGACGCAACAAGAAACCAAGCGGATGAGACCGCGCACAAGTCTCTGTGTATTTTAACTGATCATTGGAAAGAAGATAGAAATAAAGGAAAGCAAAGCACAAGTATGAATTTTTCATATATTAGAATATTTTATTTCTTTTGAAATGAAATGCATGAATTCCATTTTAAAACCTTCATATTATTGTTAAGTTCACAGAAATGTCTTGAATGTTTTGAAGTCAACACTTGCTTGGGTTGGTGTACAATTTGACATCACCGTGATTGTCTGCACATAATTTAAAAAACAAACATAAACTCTTTGGCATCGCACTATAATATCTAAAATAATACAAATATCTGTATAAAATATATGATATTAATTGTCCTGTTTGTTAGTTCAAAGCTCACAGTAAACAAAACCCAAACAGTATGGTTTTCAGATTTAATCCCTGAAAGGTGCCTGAACCAGCAGGTACACCGAATCAGGGATCGAACACTCAGACACACGCGCTCGCACACAAACACACCACGTACAACCACACACGCACACACAAAGTCAAATAAAGTTAGGGGAACAGATGATGGTTCAGCCCCACGCTGACCACCACCTCCCTCCCTCGCGCCTCCGAGTTTGAAAAGACACCAGGTATGTAACAAAACAGTTGTTTCCTCTGTGTCCTTGTTTAACGCAACCATTCCAATATTCTACGCCTGCATTTTGGCCGGCCTAGACCGTAAGACCCGGGCGAGGCAGCGCAGTTTCTGATATCTTTGTTTTGAGTTTGGCGAGTTTAAATAGCTTATGACATCTTTGTTTGTTTCTCTTTTCTGAACCGCAAAAGTGGCAGGAATGAACTTAAGTCACATGCATTTAGGGAGTAACAGAATGCGGGTCGTGAATCCACAAAGATAACCTTGTCTTAAAAAAGGCGCATCTGAGAAAGCCAGTGGCTCTAGATAATATTTGGGGAATGTGGAAACCAGATTAAATAAAATGAAGCGTCTAAACTCCCTGGGTTGAGAAAGGAGGGCGGAACGTGGACGGGGGAGAGGGGTTAGAAAAAGCAGCAATTATATAAATATTTTGGCCTACACTCTCTTGAGAACATTTTCCCCTATTACAATCCACAATACTGTCTTGAGTACCTCAAACAATTCACATTTCAGCTCCCCGTGGCCGGACAGCCGGCCTGCAGCAGCCCGCCTGGGGGAGAGAGAGTCAGAGACACAGCACAGCTATGTCCCCTGCATGTGAAACCATCCATTCTATCATTCATTGACCCCTCGGCTTGTTTTCATTATGCCATTACTGTCTTAAACAACCTCCGTTTGTGCCCCAACAACGACAATAATCAATGAAATCAACTTGTGCTCCGCATAGTGTCTGAAGTGTTTCGTAGGCTTCGTCTTCTTTCTTTGTCTTTGTCTTTGTCGTCCACATTCAGTCTTTAAATAAAGATTTCCACCGCCTCCGAATCCAATTCTTCCAATCCCCTGAACGGGTTTAATGGCAACTTATTTGGCACGTCATTGTCTGTTGGGGAGAAAATAATAATGATAATGAGATAAAGGTTTGTACAAACAGCAGTAACTCCTCAAACGGTGTTAACAGCCATGGCATGATTAATAATAGGACAAATGGGGTTGAGGTGATCTACAGTGGTTTATATGCCCAGTCGATCTGTATCATTTCGTGCACATTCCTCGAGGTCCACATTCTGAACCCTGACCTACAGTGCTGGTATTTGATTGGCTGGCCAAGGCCCAGTGTGGGTTAATCAATGAGGACTACAATCCAGCAATGAGCTTACAAACAAAAATAAATAAGCATGTGGAAATCTGAAATCGCATTATGTTCTTGGGCAAATCTTCAATCACACCATTATTAGCCTTTTGTGGTTGTGTGTGGGAGAGAACACGGTACTCACCACTGTGGAGCCGACTGTCAGCCAGGGGAAGGCTGGGTTTGACCCCCTCCTCGTGGAGAGACAACGAACCAGGTTCAGATTGTGCAGAGAACAGCCGGGGAGACGAGGTCTGGTCGTCCGATAGACTTTTACCTGGAGGGCCAAACAGTAAATATCCGTCAATAAATTGAATTCTTTCTTTTTGAGACACGACTTTCTTTGCTTAACAAAAGTGAGATTAAGGGAGGATTAAAGCTTTCAGAGTGAATACTAATGTCTACATAGTTGAATTGTGTGTGTGACCTGTAGTGTGTGTGTGTGTGTGTGTGTGCGTGCGTGCGTGTGTGTGTGTGTTTTCTTGAGAGAGTGGGGTGTTTACTTGAGAGAGTTAGGGAGTGAGTGAGTGAGTGTGTGTCAACAACCAACTGTCTGATAATTTACAGGAGGTCAGATTATGAACAGGGGCTTTGGTTAAAGGAACCGAAAAAAGAAAGAAACGAAAAAAAACAGGGCCCTTACCTCTGCTCTTGGACGTACACGTAGCGATGCTTATAGCAGGCGTGGAGGAGGCGGGTCTCAGAGGTGCCCCCAACCCGCCCCCCTTGGGGAGACCGTATCGCGGGCACGGCCCGTCCTTCCTGCCCTGGTCCTGATGCAGCCGTTGACGGAAGATCTTGATCACCGCGTCTTTCTCCAGGATCTCAGCGTACAGAGCTCGGATCCTGGCGGGAGCACATCCAGAGAGACGAGGAACGTTAACGTTGACCAGCTTCCGCGTGAACATTAACAGCAGAGAGCATTCCCTGTCATGCTTCACTACACTATATGGAATCGTCGGTTGTTTTCTAATGAATCATTCACCTGTTCTCCATCTCCTGGTTCCGGAAGTCGGTGGCTGGGAGGTCCTCGTTGAAGCTGTTGTTGGAGGAGTGGCAGGGAGAATGGTTGATGATGGTGGTGTCTCTGTGAAATAGAAAAAAAAAGAAAAAGAACTGCATAAAAAATCGGGTCCGCTTGTCAAACCGTTTGGATACATTTTGGATGAACATAAAGATCCACAGTGTGGCGCACACAGCCGTTAGGGTTTGGTACGGTTTTGATCCGCATAGACGGCGCGGTTTGCAACGCAAAGTTCCTCCAGTACGACGAGGACCCTTCCCCATGAACACAGAACCAATGTGTTCCAGTGTGTTCGACTCTCTCTCAGGCCGGGAGGGGGGGCGACGTACCTCTGGGCGGCGGCGGTGGCGGCCACCTCCATGGCGAACTGCCTCATGGTGCTCTCCTCCAGGTACTTCTGCTCCCAGCGGACCGTGTCGGCCTCCAGGGCCAGCACACGCTCCTCGCGCTCCCGCAGCCGCTCGTGCAGCGATCCCACCGTCACACCGGGGGGCTGGGACTGCCTCTGTAGGGAGGGGAGAGAGAGAGAGAGAGAGAGAGAGAGAGAGAGAAAGACGGGGGTTAGGTCAAACACGGAGAGAAATCGCTGGGTCAGTTCATAAAGTTACGGTTCAACATGGCCGCATCATGCCACAAAGATTTCTACACTGCATTTAATCCCTATGCATTACTCCTCTTATTGTATGTTGCATGTCCTTGCACTTGTAGAAAGCATTTTCTACACAAATAGCACTTATCAATGTGTAGCGTCTTATCCTAGCTAGCATTGTTGCATTCGGGGAATGGGTTAACCTAGCAATGGGGAGTGCTTGGCACTTGGTTCTATGAACATCCTTACTGTAACCACGGTGATCTATTGTCTCTCTTTCTTCTGACAAGGAGCCGAAGTGTAAATGATCCGACGGCTACCCGTGATCCAGTGCGTGTCCTCCGTTGAGATCCAACTGTTTACCTGCTGGGCCCTCAGGCTCCGGAGCTCCTGCTCCAGCCGCGTCCTCAGCCTCATCTCCAGGTTCTCCCGCTTCTCGCAGGTGGCCTGCAGCTGGGCCAGGGCGCCCTGCAGGCGCTCCACCTTCTCCACGTACGCCCTCTTCTTCCTCAGCTCCTCCTCCAGCTGGTGGCCACGCCCGCGCGACGCCTCCAGCGCCTGCTCCACCCGCTCCGAGCGCACGCTCTGCTCCTCGGCCGCCGCCCGGAGCCGCTGCAGCTCGCGTTCCACGCGCTCCCGCTCAAAGTTCTGCTCTTCGTCTGGAGGGGGAGAGGAAGAGGAGGAAGGGGTTAGGGGTGATTATTCAGCACGTGTTTACGTCGTCGTGAACGCAGTGTTTAGATAACCCTGTCGAGATCCCGAGTCGGAGGAGAGGGAAAGCCGAGAAGGGCGAAGGGAGGTTCGGACCGGGGAAACACTGGGATCCAATTGTTGAGCATCTGAGGCATTTCCTGTTATAGAGAAAGTGGGCCGCATGCATCACTCCCACTTCCTCCCATTGAGGTTGCGCAAACAAGCTGCTTCTCCTGGGGCCGCTCGGATGCAGCTATGGACCCGAGCGCCAGTGGATCACGGAGAGAGGACGGGGAAGGGAAGGGGAAGAGGAAGGGTGTTCAGGGGAGGTCGTGGCGGGGGCATCCCTTTGACCCACATAACAGCACGAGCACATTGTTCAAAATGGCCACACCAACAACCACTGATTTAGAACTACTTTTTCCAGTATTTTGGTTCCACTGCACTTTTTTCCATTATGATTTATAATTTCTCTCTCTCTCCATTAAGGCTACTTACCAAGCAAGCCGAGGAGTTGACGCAAGTGAAAAATTCCTTCATGCGGGATGTGCCTAATGCCCACCCCCCATGCCCCTACCCCCCATTCCCCCACCCATGTTGCCTTCCAACCACTGAATCCATATCGTGAATGTACATCATGAAGGAGGAGCAGGGAGAGAATATCCAGCAAGAGACGGAGAGAGAGAGAGAGAGAGAGAGAGAGAGAGAGAGAGAGAGGAATCAAACCGGACGGGACAACTCACTCTGCTCGAGGAGTTTGGCCATGATGTGCTGGTTGTGGTCCGCGGCCTCCACTTCCTTAGCGACGTGCGTTCGAGCATTCTCCAAGTTTTCTGAAAAAGAGATTCCACCGGAATACCGTGAGTCATTTTTTTTTATAATCCTTAAAATACCACTCGCGATTGAGCGTCTCCTTCCTAGCGTCAGGGCGCTTGTGTCGGGGCGCTCACCTCGCAGGTCCCGGTTGAAGTCCTGCAGCCTCCGGATCTCGGCCACCAGCCTCTTCCTGAGGGTCTGCTCCAGGGTCTCCCGCTTGCCGCTGCCCTGGATCAGGGTCTCGTAGGCCTCCGATATACGCTGGATCTCCTGCTCCAACTGGAGGCGGACAAGAGAGAAATTAAGGATACATAATATAGGGATCTGGTGGCTGAGAGACTTCAAATTCAACTGAAGAACGTACATCATTGTACTCTGCCGTTTTTCCCATTTCACGTGAATTGCCTCATTTATGAAACAAAATTAATTTGATGAATAAAGAATTTAGTGTGAATGTTGATTGACGCAATGTTTGACGGATGTATTAACGGATTTTATGTAATTTTTTTCTCCCCTTTCCTTCTAAAGGATTAACACTAGCATGTTCAGCATGAATGTTAGACCAACACCCATGAAAACAAGCATATTGCGAAGGTTTAGTTTTAAACAATAATCGGATAGGATTATCACTTCCAGAGATTTAAGAAGTAAAGGTGGCCCCCACACATAATTACACCGAATTGTAATATTTTCTTTATATAATCACGAGTGCGGAATTTCAGTCCGCACCCCTCCTTGCCAGCTCTGATCTGTATCTGCATTCCTTTGGGGCAACAGGCCTAGTTCCAGGTGCGGGCGTGCACACACACACCCACACACACACACACACACAAACACACACACACACATAAACACACAAAGGCCGCTCTTGCTCTTGCTCTTTCGGGAAGGCTGCCAGTGCGGGAAAAGGTGTGCATGCCTGTGCCTGGGTTTGCGGAAACAGCTCCAGCGACGCCCACCATGACGGCAGTCACACTGGCATGTTTACCCAGGGCTGTGGCCCCGGCAGAGGCAGAGAGAGAGGGAGAAGAAAAACTTTCCAACTGTGGCAATTATCATTCTTAAGGGCTGAGTCAAGGCACAGGTTTTTTGGGTGACGTAAGCGTATTGGGACTCGGGTTGCAGTCCATGTCAAGTGTTGTGGTGTGCTGAAACGAGCCCAGCGCGCCGGGCTTTGTTGTGATCGTGAACGATTGAGAGGGCTTGGCCGGTTTGTTGGCTGAGCGAACAATGAGAACAATCGGAGTGAGAGTGTGTGAGAGTGTGTGTGTGTGGGTGTGTGTGTGGGTGTGTTACGTTAGAAGAAGAATCTGACTCCCAGGAATTTGAATGAGGTAATGTAAAACAATTAATATATAAACGAGGGAAGTGTGTGAAAGGGCCGTCGAGACACGACTTCAGTGGAACGTCCATCTTTTATGAAGCCGTCTCTCTTTTGCTTTCTCTCCCGCCCAAGAAGCTCTCACAAATACCAAAACAAAAATGGCATGAATGCAGAAAACACACTTTCTCTGGGTCCCGGTTGTACAAGAGAGGGGATTGTGTGTCTTGAGGGGGGGAAGTGAGCAGCTGTTGAGTGCATTTCTCTAGGGCAGATGAGGGAGTGTGCCTGGGGTCAGATGTCTGGCTGACAACTGTTTGCTAGGCTCCAGTTTCCTCCTAGACAGGTGACAATGGCTAGCGAGCGGTATGCTGCGGCATGCCTTGGGTTCGAGGTGTAAATGCAGGGAGTGAGGTCACGTTGTTTGGTGTGACAACACTGCAACCGGTGTGATTCAACTGGAAAGTGTTTGTTTTTTTACCCCCCCTAAGCCTGTTGTGGGCGACTTTTACCGTCATTAAAAAGTCCAACGTGTTAACGTTTACAGGAAAATATCAACGCGGGTTGTGACGAATGTTCTTGTTGATACAAAATGAAAAGATGACATCCCTTGGTTGGGTCGTACACCGTAAACAATATTTCCAAAATAATTTCGACTTTGAGATTTGTCCCCATTGGCGGCCATGTTGTCTCTTACCTTGTGGATGCGGCCGGACTTCTCCCGGTGGCTCTCCAGCTCCTGCCTCAGCCTATCGTTCTCCATCAGCAGCAGCTCTACCTGGCTGGGCTCCTCCAGGCCAGCAGGGGGCAGTGTGTTGTAGCACAGCATATCGCGCTGCGGACAGTTCTGGCCATACCTACATTAAGACAAATTGATGCGGGAGCAGTTAGCATAAGTAGGTGGCGACATAAGTACGATATATTTAGTTTTGCATCTCAAATAAATTCACGTATGAAATGACATGCGGTCAAAGACTAGCCTATCGGATTCCTCACGTCACCCAAGAGGGAGGAAATAGAAAGGCATTAACAACAGCAGTTATATCTGCCTACATTAATCATAAACACCAACCGGCCCCCCCTCCCTCCCCTGGCTTGCTATACTGAGTAGCATGGATGTGAGAAAGGAATGCATTGGAGCGAGGCATCTGAAATATCACATGAACCCCCAGCCATCCCCTATTTTAGACCGTCCGCAAGCAGACGAGCCGACTCCTCTGGCCGAAGAATGTCAACACCTTGAGGAGGAGGGACACCCCCCCCCCACACACACGCACACGCACGCACGCGCACACACACACACACACACACACACACACACACACACTAAAAACCTCTTGCCCCCCATTAAGAGTTTTCTTGCCGGGGAGATACAATTCTCAATATTCCTCAAGCAGTAAACCCTCCCTGTAGGCAACAAATGCTCTATGCTGGGCGTCCTGACGACAGTGTCCATGTTGGGCCTAAACTACACCTCCTACACCGTGTTCCTGCGGCGGAGCTCAGGTATGCTACAACCGTTCCCCCGCGGAGGAGATATTTGAGCCCGGGGGGGGGAATTGGGAGGCCCGGGTGTGAATCAAGAGGAGGAGCGGTAACCAACGGCGTGTTTACACGCTACCAGACACAATGACCCCTCTCGAGGAGACAATCACCAGCAGACGCCCCAAATTGAAAAGAAATTCAACGGAAAACGCCGGAGATGACGCGATCCACCCCCCCCCCCCCCATTCACGGTGGGTGGAGAAGAAAGAAAAAAAAATAACACGCAACCCACACTGCGTCCTCCGTGTACCTGTGCATGGGCTCTTGCTCCAGGGGTACAAATCCTTGGGGCTGTTGCGGGGGGGCACAGTACTCGGGGGGCGGGCTGCGCTGGTCCTGGCCGTGCCCGGCGCCCGGCTGGGGGGCCGCCTGGGGCTGGTGGTAGTAGAACAGCTCCGGGTAGCTGTGGGAGGAGCTCTTCATGGCGTCCGCCTTGGCCTCGGCGTGGCTCCTCGCCAGGTTCATCTGCATGCGGCGCTCGCTCAGCGACCGCGCGTGGCCCCTCTTCAGCTCCGCCGGGTCCGCCTCGGCGCGGAAGTCCCCCTCGCGCAGGTAGGCCCCCTCGTGGAGCTCCTTCAGGGGGCCCGCCACCGCCAGCTGGGCGGCCGGGGCCCAGTGGTGCGCGGCCAGGTACTGCGACTGGGCCTTGGCCTGCTCGTAGGTGGGCAGCTCCTCGCCGTGCAGCTGGTACAGCGTGTAGCTGCTCTCCGAGTGCGGGTAGTCCCCCTGGTGCTCCTGGCCCTGGGGCTCCTGCCGGGCGGAGAGCTGGGGGTACTGCCCGCCGCCGCCGCCGCCGCCACCGCCGTCCTCCTGGGTCAGGCTCTCCAGGGAGGAGCGCGGGCTCCGGGCCGCGTCCCCCCCGCTGCTGGGCCGGCTGCCGGGCGCGCTTCCGCCGCCGCCGCCGCCGCTGCCTCCGCGCAGAGCCTGCTGCTGGATGGCCAGTAAGGTGCGTGTGTCTGTGGGGTTGCCGTAGCGGAGCTGCTCCTGGATCAGCCGGTGGAGGACCGTGCCGGACGGCTCCTCTGTGGACGTCATGATGGGCTGAGGGTGTGTGGAGGGGTGGGTCTGTCTGGTGGTGTTCTGGAAGCAGCTGTGAACCTGCCACATAATGGAAGGTGGGAGTACATGATATAAGTTAAGAACAAGTTAATACTAATTTAATAATACACAAATGTATGATTGTAGACGTTCTTTAGTTTAAAATCTGTAATTGAAGCTCTAGCAGGCTATCACAAAATGAAATTAGGCAATTTGTTCAGCAAGGTGAATGGGCTTTATATTTTTAATGTTGTATTGGATAAATAGCCCAAACATTGATCAAATAATATAAATCAGACATTGGAAGACGGATATGATGGAAATCAAGCTGATTGTAGCTTATGTAGCAATATTGAGGTTCTGTAATGGCTATTCAATCCGTAAAGCCTAACTTTACTAAACAGCGACATTCAGATGTTGTGGAGAGATGT